>NW_021680556.1:234866-328878 GCF_001412515.2 Diachasma alloeum
GATTTGACCCTTACAATTTTACTCTTCAGATTTTACCCTTATGATTCCACCCCTATGATTCCATTCTCATCATCTCACCCTTACGACTTAACCCTTACAGTTACACCAACGGCTGGAGCCCAATGACCAAGCTCCGGGCCACCGCTGGCTGAGGCTTGGTTATCGAGCTCCGGCATGCCAGTGTCCGGCCAAGGCTGGGCCAGATCTGTCAACCAAGGCTCGGTTACCTGCCCTTCTCCCGAGACTCAAGCCCTGGTCCCCAGGGATGGCCGAACCTCGGTCCAAGCCTGGGCGCCCAGGCTTGGCAAGCCCAGGCTTGTGCCAGGCTTGGCCCGTTTCTCCAACACTGGCATTTCGTACGTGGGCAATAGAACACTATTCCGCACTCGTATCGAAATATACTATTTTGATAGTGATGTTATGTACAGCGAGTGTCGAATTGTACATTTTTTCGTTTACCGAAATCCCTTTCGATCGTTTAACGCAAAGGCACAATTCCACACGAGGTGAACGCAGTGCCAAAATAGTTGCAAAATAGTATATTTCGATACGAGTGAGACGGAATTTCCATCAGTGTGAAGTTGGTGGCCCGAGGCGAAGCTGCGCTGAAAATTTCCATCTCACATGTGTCGAACAATATTTTTTGACAGTGATGTTAAGTCCCAGGTAGGAATCAACAACCGACGCAGGCCTGGTCCAGTCATGGGCAAAGCCTAGCCAACCCTGAGACAAGCCTGGTATACGGGAGTGGTACTCCCCTGGAATGGAACACTGGGGCGAGCTAGTTTCAGACCCGGGGACAAGCCTCGGTATCCAGGCTTGGCCCAAGCTTGGTTTTATTCCAAGCCCGGCTTCAACCAATGCTCGATTATTATTTACGCCAAATGTTTAATAACGATCTCCCCATCAATTATTATTATGTTTTCACTTGTTTATGGTCTTATTTACCATAAATAATGATTTAATAAATAATATTAAAGAAAAAAAAGTAAACTGCACACCGACGGTAGTGGCCGTACGGTTAGAGTGCTAGACTCGTATGCCAATGATCCGGGTTCGCTTTCCGGCACCGGCGGTCAAAATTTATAGCGCTCGAATCTCACAGTTTCACTGCCGAGCGGTAGTCCCGTCAAAAAGGACGACTGTACCAGCCCACGTACGAAATGCCAGTGTTGGNGAGAAAAAAAAAAAAAGTAAACTGCACTCGGGTTGAAACCCATTCGGAACCATCGGATCCAACAATTAATAATAAAAATGATCAATTCGATGTTATTAATTATTTGGGATCTGATTGTTATACACTAATTTCGGAGATGACCCGCCCGGTTCCTTTGTCTCAAAGAAAATCGCTCGCTCGCTGTTGGTGTCGTGGATATCGGGTAAATACCTGTATCTGGAACATGTGCTCAGACTACTGCACTAGTTCAGTTACCTTAGGACCATTATAAATTGAACCGTGTTATAAATTACTCCTTTAATCCCCCTCCAAATTGAATTCCGACAGCTCTGTCTTATCGATTTATTAAGTTCCCCTCCAATTTTGGTAACAATATTGGAAATTTGTTATTTTTATTTAAATAATGGAGTCTAGCATACGAGTCCTGGGAATGGACTGGTGTAAGATTGGCTGCGAGCGCTCAATTTAAGATATAAATCTGACCATTTTCGAAGCTTGGTTACCAGTCTTGGATATAGCCTGGCCTAGGCTCGGTGCACCGAGTCTAGGATGCCAATCGTGTACATAGACTGGTCCAAGACTAGTTAATAAGTCTCAATGCAAATTGTAATTCAGGCCTTTGCAGAGACTTGGGTACCTCTCTTGGATACATCCTGGTCCAGGCCTGATGTACCGAGCTTGGGATGCCAGTCTTGGATATAGACTGATCCAAGATTAATTACCAAGCCTCAACGTTAATGCTGATCTTGGCCTTTATAGAGGCTTGGATACCAGTCTTGTATACAGCTTTGTCCAGGCCTGGTAATACCGAGCCTTGGATATCATTCTTGGGCCTGGACTGGTCCTACTTTGGTATCCAGGGACTTGGATATCAGCCTTGGCAATACACTGGTTCACCAGCGGTACGAGCAAGGGCCAATCTTGGTATACCAGAGCTAAGCCAAGGCTGTTCCACGCTTTTTCCAAATACGTCAAAATTGATATTGGACCGATGAACTAATGCAATAAGCGAATTAAATTAACGCTGATATTCCAAACAAGCTTAAATGAATATTTGAGATTGTTCAGGGACCTCTCGCGAGCTCCTGTCAGCCTCTCTGGTAGAAAAGAGATTGATTTGAATTGACATGATAAATTGATAGAGAAGCATGTCCAATCCCGCGATATTGTGTAGCCTAGTGGCACCGGGGCAGTGACAGGCGTACGAATATATTCACCGGATATTTGAACAGTATCGAAAGTGCGTTGAAGCGTGGAGGTGTCCTACGTGCATAGTGCAAACATTTATTTGATCATTTTTTATAGTTGTCGGTGTTCTCTGAAGTGCACCTGCACGAAGGTCTGTCATAGTGCATTTCGAAATCATGTAAAAAGTATCAAAAGTGTAAATATTTGTTAGCGACCACTACCCACGTACGAAATGCCAGTGTTGGAGAAACGGGCCAAGCCTGGCACAAGCCTGGGCTTGCCAAGTCTGGGCGCCCAGGCTTGGACGGAGGTTCGGCCATCCCTGGGGACCAGGGCTTGAGTCTCGGGAGAAGGGCGGGTAACCGAGCCTTGGTTGACAGATCTGGCCCAGCCTTGGCCGGACATTGGTATGCCGGAGCTCGATAACCAAGCCTTAGCCAGCGGTGGCCCGGAGCTTGGTCATTGGGCTCCAGCCGTTGGTGTAACTGTAAGGATTAAATCGCAAGGGTGAGATGATGAGAATGGAATCATAGGGGTGGAATCATAAGGGTAAAATCTGAAGAGTAAAATTGTAAGGGTCAAATCGCAATAATGGAAAGGGGCGAAAAAATCATAAGACTGACATTCTGAGGGTTGAATGGTAAGGGTGGAAACTTGAGGGTAAAATATTAAGGGTGTAATCGTAAAAAAATGGTGACATTGTACGTGTTGAAGTCACATGTTACTCGCTAATTATTACGAAAAGAAGAAGAATCGTCATTCAACAGTAATCCTAATTGTTACAATTATTATTGTAATTAATAATAATAATTATTATTATTCATTATTGAATTAATTTACCGATTAAACTGTAGTTGAATCACTTAATATTTCTATCAACTGAATAATAAAACATTCAAGTCGAAAAAAACCGAGATGGAATTAATATGGAAGATTTGAAGTAGAGGTTTTACGAATTGCGCGGTAGACTAGTGGTTAGGGCGTCGGATTAGTAGTCGTGAGGTCGTGGGTTCGAGCCCACGTTAGGGGGTAATATTTTAAGTTAACAAAATCGGTTTTTCAGCGATGATTGCGTTAGGGTTTGGTAGGTAGGGCACAATCAATACTAAAAATCATCCTAAAAAATGTTAATTATTTTGTTTTTGTTATTATTGATAATTGCCATGAACAGTTTGGCAGCCAGTGCGGCACCAGTCGCATGCCGGTATTGATTTTTTTTCCTCGTTGAACCTATTACGAATGCTGAGGAGTAATATTAAATTACTTGTATTTCAATCACCCATATTATCATATTCATGTAATTAAGTAATGTTTAATTGAGCCTGGCCAACAACTGGCAATCAACGCTGGGCCGAGATGGGCGCCCAGACCTGGCCCGATGTTATCATTCCAGGTTTCAACCAAGTCCGGCGCGGTCCCGGTTGAGGAACGGGTCCCGAAGTTCGGCAGGCCGGCCACCGGGCTTGGGCCAAGCTCGGCCCATTCGTTTTTTCGTACGTGGGTATATGATGGATTCGAGAGCATCTATTCGGGTCAAGGGGTTGTTTGTTGGTAAATATTTATGTCCGTTTGCATTAAACTTTCCATAAGTTACAAAATATTCAGAATATAACATAACTCAGTTTTCCGATTAGCCATTTCCATATTAAAGTATTTCGTATATATTTCTCGCGGGTGGGCGGAGGGGGGGGGGGCGTCTCAATGTTCTTAAACCTTGATTCAATCCTTGAACCCGAAAATTTTTAATTTTCAAATAACCGTTTCAGTGTGCATGTGACCATTTCTTGAATATTCACTTTTTGCTTCCGAATGTATATGAGGTATTCCACGTCAAATGAGTCAATCGCTGACCCTCACCCTCTTGGAAATTAATGGCGATTTTTTCTACAATCGGGGAGGTTGAAAAACTATCCCTCCTATTTTTTCAGATTTTTTCGGCAGCCCACTTCAGAGATGTGATTTTTTTCACATTTTTCAGTTTTTTCCAATAACTCGAGTTCTATTTGTCCGATTTTGATTTATTAAGCGTCAAAATTTTCCAATTTTAACCGCCTATACCACTATTTTTAGTAATTTTTTTTCTCGATTTCTAGATGCTCATAATAACGAATTTTCGAGAAAAAAAAGTTGAAAAACTTGAATTTTGCAAATTACGTCACGGTTGATATTCAAATTTTTTTTTTCAGTAATTCTCATAACCAAAACAAGTATCTTGAGCAGTCGATCAAGTTGGGCATCCGTCTGGATATATATTATTTTTAATTTTTAATTCTCGAATTTTCGCAAATTTGATCAAAACACCATAAAACGACTTCAACTGTGTAGCGAAAATATATGTAATATATAGGTATACAATCAACTTCACTCCATACTGTCTATAATCAAAGTCAATCAACGCCATTTTGGGGTGTTGCGACCAAATTTACGGAATTTCAAAACGAAAAAATTAAAAATTAAATAGATCCGGGACGATGCCCAACTTGTATGATGGCTCAAAATACTTGTTTTGATTATAAGAATTACTGGAAATAAAATGAAACAAATCATCCGTGACGTAATTTGCACAATTCAAGTTTTTCAACTTTTTTATTCGAAAAGTCGTTATTATGCGCATCTAGAGATCGAAAAAAAAATTCGCTAAAAATATTCTTATAGGCAGTAAAAAATGAAAAATTTTGACGCTTAATAAATCAAAATCGGATGGATAGAACTTGAGTTATTGAAAAAAACTGGAAAAACGAAACAAAAATCATATCTCCGAATTGGGCTATCGAAAAAATCTGGAAAAATTTGAGATATAGTTTTTCATCCTTCCCAATCGTAGAAAAAATCGCCATCAATTTCCAAGAGGGTGAGGGTCAGCGGTTGATTCATTTGGCGTGGAATACCTCATATGTAACTGATTGGGATTTTTTTAGATTTTTTATTTTTGAGTGGAAATGCCTAGAAATGTCATGAAACACTCTTCATGATGATGACTATTCAACTAAATCGAAAAAAGACTGCCACCCCGAGTAATATACTTTTATTCTTATTTTTTCAATTTTTCACTGAAATTGCTCGTATGCATAATTTGGAAAATAATCGAGATAGAAACTTCAAACTTGGTACGATTGTAGGTCTTCCCATGAGAAAGTTGAGGATTCTGGATGAGTGGAATCTGGCCACTAGCTTTGGAAATATTCAACTTTATATGTGAAAGTCTTTTGCTCAATATCTCAAAAATTCCTGGTCCGATTTCAATTTTTTTTCAAAATTCCGGTCTTGATGTCATCTATTTCTAACCAAATATTGGTACTATATATACTATAGGTACAAAATATAGGTATTTCTAGCAAAATATAGGATTTCGTTTTTGCCAAAATCGATTTTTGCGCACTATAATATGGGTAAAAGTCAGGGAATCCTTCTGAAATTTTGGCTAGCTGGGATTGTCGAATAACACTCCCATATTCAATTTAAGATCGATGTATTTAATAGCTCCTGAGATGGAACAATTCACCGAAAATTCTCAAGAGAAAAAAAAAATATGCATCTCTATTTCACCGTTCATTTTCACATCAGGATAATTTAAAAGGACATACAATGTGAATATATGGCTTTTTTCATTTTATAGAAACCAGCAATTTTATAAAAACTGTCGATGTAATTCACTTAGAAAAGGAAATTACTTTTGCCAAGGAAACCAACTGTAATGGTTAGGTGGGTGAGGTGTTGCTCCGGCGGACATCCAAGCTAAGCAGCGTTGAGCTGGGTTAGTACTTGGATGGATGACCACTTAGGAACACCTCGCTCGCACAAAAATTGCGGGCGGTAGGTACGGTGTAGCGGCCTAGTATCTCCATCTAGTCAGTGTGACAGATGGATATATTAGGGCACTGCACAAATCGGCCGGCTGTGCGACTGGGGTTTTACATGGTTTCCCGTGCAGTCCTAGCTCGAATGGGGCACAGCTAAGAGTAAGACGGGCATATGATACCGCAGATAACAATGAGAGGAAAAAAAAAGGAGGGGGGACAGGCTAGAGGAGGGGTTTCAAATCGAGAATTACTTCGATAAAACCAATGAAATAGAAGAATGAAAAAATTTGAAAAAAAATACTTTTGCCAAGGAATTATTTTCTTACGAGAAGAATTAATTTTTTTACGAGCGTATTTCTCCAGGCCAGTTATTCCCAGGTGGTCCAAGACCATCTCAAAATATTACAATTATATTCAATTATGCTACATGTGACATTGAATGAACTCCGTTGAAAACTATTTCGGTTTAGAATTATTCCAAATTATTTTACATAAGAAAATCTCAAAGTTTAAAAAAATTGAAAAATAATGAAGGTCATATATAGCCTAATTATCTCATAATTCAACATAATTGTAATATTTGGAGATGGATATGGACCACCTGAAAATGACTGGCCTAGAAAAATACGCTGCTAAAAAAAATGAATTATTCTCCCAAGAAAATGATGAAAATGATGAGGAAATGATTCCTTCAAAAGTGATTTTTTTTCTCACTGTTGGTAGAAATGAAAATAGAAAAAAGAAAAATACGCGGAGAGTAACAGTCACCTGTAATCTGCCAAATGGCTTCTGTTACGCTGCTTGTTTTTATCATATAGATTGTTTTTTTCCCATCACTTACCAGTGTCAAATTATTTTTATTGGACGTTCTTCTAATGATTGAAACAATATTGAAATGCATCAGAGATATGACAATGCCGCATAGATCATTCCTATGGTTATTTTGATTTGATAAACATGTAGAGTTTTCTCTCGCTCAGTTTCATGGCCCAATATATACCTCTCCCATGATACTCTATCGATTAAATTGACATTCAAATTGCACGTCACTCACGCCGAAGGCGTAATTGCCACGTGTAAAACTCAATGGACACTCATAATTTCCCTATAATTTTTTCAAATAACTTTCTTATGAAATCTAGAAGAAGACGAACAAGTTCGCAATGATGTACAATACTCAGATATTTTTCCTATGATTTTTTCAATTTTTAAAAAGTATTTTTACCTTTTACACTAATCTCCTTAACCTTAATATCTCCAAAGCTCTCAAATCTAAGTTCGGAATATATAGTCCCATTGTTCACTCCAAATGGTTTTCCAATCTCTCGTTACCAGCTAAGGTTGTGGTTATGCCTAAGGAGTACAAATCTCAAACGTCACAACATTGAGGAGGGCCGGCTAGTTTGGCATCTCCCAAGATGAATTCTCAACTTCCCTAAGGAACCTCAGAAAGTTCGTCTCCCACTATGCTTCAGACCCGGTATTTCAGACCGTGGCAAGGTCAATCACCATGAAAAAGATGAAGCCACAGTAGGCGGAGTATCTGAAGGATTAACCCTTGAAGTATAGACTTGTAAGAAATGTTTTGAAGATGACAACGGAGCCCAAAACTATCTTGACAAAGGATCGAAGAGGTGATCACCAAATACGAATGAATGTCCAACAATATTGGGATCTGGTGGATGGGCGGAGCTTACGCCTTTGGGGTAGCATTTTACATGTAAGTTTATGGGGTGAATCTCATCTTGATACGACTTGAATGAAATTGATCTCATTTTAAAGCTTAAAAAACAATCTGACAATGATTTGTAATTTGTTGAGTTTCTCTCTGCCAATCTCGAATTATTGACTTTTGGAGACATCTCAATTTGCATTACAGTCCCATACAGCGGAGACGTTTGTTATCTTAAAATGATTCTTTTTCTTATCACCACATGTCATACGCCAATCCACCAGATCCCAATAGATCGTCTTTTGATATATCTGTAGGATTCATCCTGTCCTAAGGAGTAATAAGAGTACACGGAGAGAAATTTTTTAGAAAAATTCTAGTGCTAATACGGGAAAAGAGGCGCAAAGTGACGGCCAGGGAAAAATTCCAGTGCCAGAAGAAATTTTACCTTAACAGCACTAGAATTTTTCTCAGCCGGTGGATTGTAATTTTTTCCAGTACTCGTACTAGAATTTTTTTAGAAAATTTCTCTCCGTGTAATGGTTGAGCATTATTGTTCTCACACATACAATCTTCATTCAACAAATCGAAATTCTACCGAACAATATCTAGCACTATTTTTTTAATTACGAACAGCAACATGTCCCTTCCCAATTATTTTTTCACCCTCTTTTTTTGATGAGTGATTGGATCATACTTTAAGGCCACACACGCAGCTGAGATGCATATACAATAGACTCTCGTTATAGTCACACTCAAGGGGGAAAAATACTTTTTTTTTTAATTCAAACTTTATTCAACTGAAGAGCGTCATTTAACTACTTCAATAATTGTATTAATATTTTATAGTTTTTGATGAATTTTTTATTTATAATCGACAGTTTTGTTATAATATAATTATTTTCCGATGAAAATGAATTCTTCCCTTTACTGATCACTATAGAAGTGGTGCAACCGGGCTTAAGGGCCAACTCTAGAATAACGTTTATTTCTTTAAAAGTACGACTGAATATCAGAAAAATGAAAAGATACATTGAAAGAAACATTGTCAAGATTTTTTTTCATTTTTCCACTATTGGAGAAACGAATGTTTCTCACTGTTGAAATGACTATTGAATGTTTTCACTATTGGGGAAACATTCGTTTCTCCAATAGTGAAAACCACTCAAAAAGATCGTATGCGCCAAAAAAAAGTGTCCTCAAAAGTTGGGTTAAAATGGTTCTCGAGAGCCCGAATCATCCAGATTTCGTATTCCCTATATTTTCTCATATAGTACGCGAGAACCCTTTTTTCTATTGCTTATTTTTGTTCATTTGTTTGTATTGGAATTTCGAGGATAAATTCAAGGTCAAAAGAATTTTGTTAACGTCTTGTGTCCTTGTTCTCTGCGTTCAATTCCTCTTACTGTAACACCCAGCAATACCAGGGCTATACCATATAATGAGCTACCACAGACACACGCACATTCCCAAAAGGGACGTCCCAACACCATTCCCCGTGTCTTTGTTGCTGCAAACTCAGGAACACACTATCACTGCCACAAAAGGCCACATCGTTGAAAATTGTCCCACTAAGATAAACAAACCGAATCAAAGCTCACCAGTCATTGAACGGGACAGAAATCGATGCCATGAATATAACCCCACAAGACTCCAAATCGAGCAATCCAAGATCAATAGAAGCCAATCCCATAGATCTGAATAGACTTATCAACAATGTCAACACACAAATGGCAAACTTTCCGAACAATGCCTTTTCTCACTTGAAACAACCACTATCATATAACACTGAAGAATTTCGAAGCGTTCTCGTGATTGAGACAGGGAAAAAGGAGAATCGAGTGACCAAAAAGTTGACTATTTCATACCACGCATCAAAAAATTTAATAGAATAATCTGGCGAATTCGCTAGAAAATCCTATTGGATTTCTATCGAACTTTCTATTAGGTTTTGGCCGTTTCTAGTGGAATGTTCAAAAGAAAATATTCTCTAGAAAAAGTCAATAGAATATGATTTTTCCACCGAATTTCCTCGGCTCCAATTTTCAAAGTTTTTTATTTGATTTTCTTAATGAGAAGAAAAGAAAAATAGAATGAAAAAAACACGCTAGAATAGAAAAAAAAAAACGAAAACGGGTGGCGCCGCAAATACCAATCATGGAATTTCGGTAATTAGCTAATATAACAACTCCAAGTTTCTCAGATTTACTGATAGGTAAATATTACAGTTTATATGTTGGTCTTAAGTATATCGACATAATTTAAGTCGAAGCCTGGTTGCTATAAATGAATTTAACCTCTTTGAGCCATCACACTTAGTCAAATGAATATAGACGTACGGAATCTCCCATTCTACGCTTTTCCTTCTAAAAGCATATTTTTAATTTTTACTTATGAAGTGATCACATATTAAATTCGACATGTAGTGAAGCAGTTATTCCTAACCCCTCAAGTAGGAAGTCCGTGCCACACATGGACCCGACAGCTTGTCATATGAACCCTTTCCGTGATTAATAAAAATTCATTATTTTTCGTACTATTGTAGATATCAAAATTCTAGGGAAATGCGAAGAAATGATGGTTTGGGGTTCATGTCTATATGTATGTACGTGACAACTTGGGTTGGTGGTGATTAATTTTTAGATATAAATACGGGGAAATCTCTCTATATTATAAAAATCCAAATCGACTTTTGGTGATGAATATTTGGTACTTGAAATTAAGACTCTAAAATTAAGAGTCAGAAACTAAAGGTTACGAAACGATCAAAAAAAGTGTCACGAGGGTTATAATTAGGGTCAGAATAAAGGTCACGGGGATAAGATTAAGGACCACAAGGGTTGTATTAAGGGTCACAAAGGTCAGAATAAGGGTCATGGAATTATCTTCCGATCACATCTCTACCTTTAAAATTCATCGGATATATCCGGGATGCTTTCATGCAAAGAAACGCGTGTGTCAAGTTGTGCAGAGGCTACAAATCCCAAGTGCGCAGCACGGGGGATTTCTCGGCAAAACTCGACAATGAAACTCTCGGGAAATATTCGATAATTTTGAAGGTCTCAAGGTATTAATACTGTAAATTCAATGAAATTCTAAATTTTTGAGCAGCAAGAAGGGTTTTTTACAAAAACATGAATACTCAGAACCAAATTACGCAGAATTTTCAATTAATTGAAAATTCCGGAATATATTTACCTGATATTTCCTGATTATTATTCATTTTTGTGGAATAATTGAATTGAAATTGTCAAACAAAATCGAATGGAATCTTCCAACAGAATAGGATTCTTATAGAGTTTCACAAATAAAAACTCTACACAGCATTTATTGACTTCAAAGCAGCATTTGACCTGGTCGATAGGGAAATACTTGTGAAAAAGCTGAGAAGAATGGGGCTGGAAGGAAGACTGCTTAGAATGATCCAGCACATCTACGAGGAAATAACAAACGAAGTTATCACGGAGAATGGGCCAACCAGCAGCTTTACGTCAAATTGCGGGGTCAGACAAGGATGTCCCCTGAGCCCAATCTTCTTCTGTCGTTTTCTTAAGGATCTGGAGGAGGGAATAAAGAAAAATAATCTGGGTGGGACAGTGGTTGGGAATGAGAAGAGATTTAAATTTGCGGACGATGTTGCGCTAGTCGCCGATGACGCCAAGGGACGGCACACATGCTACAGGACGTGGAAAACTTTGCTAAAAGTACAGGATAATCATCAGTGCGCCCAAATAAAAAATCATGGTATTTCAAAAGAGGAGAAAGCTGAAGAGCAAAGAATCATGGATACTCGAAGGAAAGGATCTGCAGATAGTTAAAAATTTCAAGTATTATACTTAGGATTTTGGACAGGCAGTGGACAGGATGGACAAAGTCCTGCTGAAAGGAGCCACCCGCTGGTTGGGTAAGAAAAGCAACCAGGAGGCCATTAGAGAAAAAATTCTCAAGTCGCTAGCTGGAGACCCGGTGAAGATTCTCTGCCGATACTACAGAAATGGAAATGGCAATAGGAAAAGAGACGATCACGGCTGTTACAAAATAACTTCTATTGAATCTCAATGTCAATATAATTTTTTTTTTCATCTCTAGTATTATAGTCTTAAGATTAATATACATGTACCATTAAACTCTGTTACGCAGATGGGTCTGTCCTTACGTACTGTGTATATAAATGTGGGGTATAGAGGTGTGGGAAACTGTACAAAGTGTCAAACTATACAGTGGAAATAAACATTATTACCTATTTTTTACAGAGTTTCAATAGAGTTTTGAAGAAAGCGCTAGATGTTCTTATTAAATTTTTTCATACGTGTTGGAAAGGATCCTCTTCACTGACGTCTAATAAAATTTCTTTCAAGTGTAAAAAAACGGATAATTGGGTTAAAAGTCGTGAGTAGTACGTTTTATAGAATACATCTCTCCACTTCAACTGCAATTATAGCATCAATTTTCAAATATCAACGAGCTACTCGAAATTCAAATTCCTGCCTCTAATTTCGTGGCGTTGATTCAATGAAATACTTTTCATTCTAACTGGCATTTCAAACACGAACAGGAAGTGAAATGGCACTTGTTCACCACAATGGCCAATGACACATCACTAATAAAAGCCATCAAGCATAGAATTCATGACTAAATACCGTGCAACGCCGACATTTCACGAGCATAACATCAAAATTCAAGCTAATTTGGTGGTTACCTAAACCGCTAAATAACCGTGGGAACATTCTTTGATTGTGATAGTGACAGAGAATATTATTGATGTTTCGAAAATTGATGTCCTTGACGAATTTAATCGTAATTTGAGTAGTATCGCATTATTTCCGCTATTTAGATGGAATACGATGGTCATATAGAATCTATGTCACAAACTCGAGAAGCCTTCACGCAATATTGAATGGTGTAACACTTGTACAGCTATTTAGATGAAATAGGACGCGTACATAAGATTCATATCACAAAAAAGGTTATAATCGAGAAGTGTGGTCAGAAAATTTTGTCAAATCAAACATAATCAACAATATACTTTTCATCAACGTATTTTCTATTGACGGTCAGTCGATAATCTCATCATTAATTGGTCCTATGACGAAAATTTTGTGACAGACCATTACTTTAATTGGTATATGACCGTCATATCATAATGCCAGCACGGAGTCATCACGAGAGCCGTCGATCAAAGATTTCCGTGTTCACTGAGATGATCAACACCACTTTCAGTTTTAAGCACTCGGTGTTAATTGCACTCCACAATTTGGTCTTCACATCATGAACTTGTAAACCGCGGATTTTTCACTGTGTGGAATGTTTCCTAGCCGGGAGAAGTTTATTTTTCTAGTACCAGCGCTACAATTTTTCTAAGAAATTTCTCACCCTGCAGAATGTATAAAATGCAAATCTAAATGTCTTAAGAATGTTTAGCCAAAACCCACATTATTCACCATAATTTTGATATTGTCTCATATGCCAGGTTCATATTTGAGCCCCACGTAAGTAATAATCTTAATCCTTCCAGCGGGCCATCCTAGTGAGAAATTAATTTCTGAAAATTACTTCTTGGAACATTACGCTTAAGGAAGGAAGGTGACCGTGTGAGCTTTGATCGTGATGTTGCATGGGTTAGACACTCAAGATTTTGGAAAAAAACCAAAAGCTTTACTTTAGACTATAGAGAATCTATCGCCGGCGAGAACAAGTAGAGGATCAGGCCATATAGGCGTGATATCTTCGATTGATTTTTGAATTTCTCTAAAAAAAATTTGACCGCCATTACGAGTCGAGCAACGCGACAACACCACACAACAGCTGATCGAGGTCGGTAAAGTCGGTGACGATAATTCAGTGCTGGAAACATATGAACACGTATAACACACACAAATATTCATCTCTCTGTTACAACCCAACTACTAGCCGAAGCGTGCGATGTTGCCAAATCAAAATGCTACTGTTACCACCGCAGTCGCAAGTCCTCTATTATTTATGAATATTTCTATTAATTATTGTATTCGAGACCGGAGAAGTACGCCATAACACTTCCAATTTAATGAGAAAAATAATTTGTAACATGAATGATTGATTTAGTCAATTTTACTTTTCTTTTCAACTAAATTGTTCACTTGATAGGTTAAACATTTTTAATTCAAGACACTACTGTCACTAGTGTACAATTGTCATTTGGCGTGCAGCTGACCATCAAACCTTGTCATCTATTTTTCACAAAATAATTAATGGTTTATAATGCTCGTTAAACTTGATCCGTACTGTATCTACGCTTGGACCTCGCACACCACTACGAAAACTGATTAACGGTAAATGCTGTTATATATTCCCCAACGTGCAGCGAAATGAAACCAGCAGTAACTTGTATATGAGATACATTTGATTGCAGCAATTGCAACGTGATTTAATTGCACTGCAATGGAAGCCGTAGCGGAAATTTCGCCGCAACATTGGCACAACCCAAACACCATTTGCCAGGTAGAAAAAAATTATGGTGTGACTTGCTAGAGTGAGAATTTGAATGTCATTCTATATATATATATATATATACATTAGGACGAATGTAAAAGATAAAGATATATATATATATATATATATATATATATATCGATTTGATTCAGTATGATAATTAAATTTTGTGAGGAATGCTGAAACCTCTGGTAGGAGACCGCGAAATATGCTCAATTCGATAACTATGGAATATGTGACGTAATTGAAAGTCGATTTGTGAAATCAAAATTGATTGATCCTATGATCTTTTTCCGACAACCACTCCCTTCATCTGAGCCGGATTTAATGCACCAACATATCGAATTCAAAGCCTTATCCGTTTTTCCGTAATGGGAATCTATGCAAAGACGCAACAAGATCGATTTTACTTTTTTGGGGAATGACCTGTGCAAGAAATGACTTGGGCTTGAAAATATTCCTCATTACTTAGCAACATTTACTGTACGGAGAAATAAGCTGAGGAAAAATTGTCAAACAAATCGAGTAATAGTGGAGCGAAATTCAGTTCTAGGTCTTTTGCTTCCGAATGGAAGCATTCGTCATACGAAACTTTCAATGTTTTGTGTGAGGATAACGAATATTTAAAATATTCTTCCTAATGCCGCCTTGACCGAGTTTGATCATAAGATTGATTACATCATTTATTGCTGAAAAAATTTATTGTACACAATGATTTCATCATAGAAATGAAAAACACTAATTGTTGTCAAGCTGTATCCCTAGTTACGTACAGATAGTGACTTGATTTGATAGACATTACCACACGGAATAACTTTACGTAAAAAAATCGAATCAGTCTGGTAATTTTTGAGATATTGAGAAATAGAACATCATGTCATGTCGAGCGATAAAAGTATTATCTGACTAATGTGACTTTATAATCCGAGCCAGATCATCGAAAAGTCACTTTTCGTTTACTATTGTAAAAGTTACGACAAGTGCCATTTTATATACAAGAGTCTGTAAACGCAAGGGGACTTTTCCAAGCACGTGTTTAAAAAAAAAAGATTTTTGAGAATTGCTGTATCCCAAAAACTGCTTGACCGATTGACCTGAAATTTCCCCCATAAGGAGATATTAATAACAGTAAATATGTGATAAAATTTCAGATGTTCAGCTTCAACTTACTCGTTCTTCTGTGATGATTAATACAAAAATTTCCAAAAAATGCGCACATCCATACACCCACTTTCTAAAAACAGCATATCTTCATGTTTCATGACATTCTTCATCATTTCCAGGCAAAATTAGGAGATGGTTAAAATCAACGCTGTAAAACCTCCCATTCCATTTTTTCCTGACTTGTCCCGCAAACCACATCCCACACTGAAATACTAAATTTATAATCCCCAATTGAAAAATACACGATGCACTTTGCATCGAGGTTTTCCACCTGAACTTTTTTCTCTACAAACTGGATAAAAGTTGAGCTCGCCACTGAATTATTCATCATCCTCTACATCTAAAATGAACCATAAACAGTTCTACAAATAAAAACATCATTCAATCTGATCTTAAACTCCTGCAATCATAGAAATTCACAGTTGGATTATGTGAATTTTTTAGGGAATAAAATGGTAGGACATGAAAATTGAATACAAATATTGCACACCAAAACGCGGCATCCATCCAGAAACCAATGATTTCAGGGCTTATTAAAATCTACATTCCTCGCAAAATTCATGAAATTCAATTGATCCCTTTTAAGGGAATTTCGAAAAATAAGTGAAGATACATACATACATACATAGACACACCATCTAAAAATCAAATCTTCTGACTTTTTAGACCATATATAGTTGCCCCCACAGAAAAAATTGGGAACTTAAATTTGAGCTGAAAAGTTATATTATAAAAAAACTGTTGATTATAGAAAAAAAGTTCAAGAAAATCGATAGAAATTTTGGTATAATGATTGAAATTGTTGAATCAATTTCTCCAGTTGAATAAATTGTTGAATTGAAAAAAATCGTAGTTTTATTATATCGTTCCCAGTTCTCGGAAGTCAGGCTCGACGTGAGCGCGTGGTGGGGGTGCAGAAATATAGTTGCATTCTCCGAATTCGCTTTCTATTCCCTATTCCCCTACGAGTGCGACTGTAACGAGAGTCTACGGCATTCACCAGTTTATATTGGCCTTGACCACATCGCTCGTCAACAGCACCTGACTACTCGAACCCCCCCTCGCCGCCCCTTTTTGATGCACACCTCTGTACTACTCTCCAACTCTTATTCATACTCCTCTCTCCATCTATTTTCCTTCATTTATCCAAGCATTCGTTCCCTCGAAATTCCCTCAGGTATACGCGTACGAATCCTTTCCCCGCCGAGAACCTAACGTCCGCCGTTTATGACCCTCAGGCCCAGCTGCCCCAACGATTTCGTACCTTGGGATTTCCCATTTCGATCGACCCAACCATAAAATGTTCTGGACTTTTTCGTTGATTTATTCCCTCGTACGTACATACCTACATAACTGTGAGAATTGTTACAAATCACGACAATTCGGGTGGTTATTCCTTTATCAAATAACAAAGACATGAAAAAAACTCGAATTGGAAAAAGTCGAACTTGATGGCATTGAAAAAATGGGTATTGTGGATAGTCATTTTCATGAGCAATTTTTGCGAAAATAAGCGTGAGTTTTAAAGCAGTGCTTCTGTGGCAGTTTTTCCAAGTCGGACGGTGAAAAGAAGGGAGTGCTTCAAGTACTGTTTGTCGAAAGACATTTTTATTTAATATTTTTTTAGAGATTGTTTTAATCGGACCACAATCGGACCTGAGTTGTTTGATAGCTCACGGATGGCGCCTCAAAACGACCTTTATTGCGGAAAATTTTTTTAATTCAAATACCCGAGTGGAAATTGCTTCAGGTCCGCCTGAAGTATGATCAGAACTTATACAGTTTTCGGAAGATTTGACTGATCAGGTGATTTCTGATGAGAACTTGACCAAGTTTTGATCTAGTGGATCGGATTCCAAAAACTATTGGTAAGTTCAGATCAAGTTCTGGTCAGGTAGGCGTAATCAGGTGACGCCTGATGAGATCCTGACCAAGTTTTGATCCAGTCGATCGGATCCCGAAAACTAACGGCGAGTTTAGATCAAGTTCGGGTCAAGTAAGCATGATCAGGTGATGCCTGATGAGAACCTAAGTTTTGATCCAGTCGCTCGGATCCCAAAAACTAACGGCGAGTTCAGATCAAGTTCTGGTCAGGTCGGCATGATCAGGTGACGCCTGATGAGGACCTGACTAAGTTTTGATCCACTCGATCGGATCCCAAAAACTTTAGACGGGCTCAGATGTAGTTCTGATCAGGTAGACGTGATCTCAGTCTGTGGTCAGGTTGTCTAAATCCAATTTGATCCGATTCGGATTTGATACAATTGATTTTCATTTAAACGGGGTTAATGGAAGAAAAAATGATAAGGTTCGGATCCGGTCTACTTCATCTTATTTTGAACAAACCTTTTCCGAGGATCATATTTTTAATTAATTAAAATTTTTAATTTTTGAATTAATTTTTCAATTAATTTTTAAATTAATTCTCAATTGATTTATTAATTAATTAATTGTGCGGAGAGAGGGAGGGGTAGCTCAATAACTACATGTAGTCGAAGTGTCACACTCATAAGCAAATTATCTTGACTCGAAAAAAACTTATCAAGCTCCCATTTGTTCATTAGTGTTATGATCATCAGGATTATTATCCATTAATGAAATGGATAAAATTCTAACGAAACAAATTTTCTCTCCATGAATATACGTGCAAATCGTGAGATCATAAAAAATCTCAAAGTCAACAAATACCCAGATACAGATCCTATAGGCAAAACGGAGTCCCCGTAATAACAATAGCGCAATAGTCTAGTGGTTAGGGCTTAGGATTAGTAATCGTAGGTTCCCCGGTTCGATCTCCACCATCGGAAAAAATACGAAGGTTTTTTCAACGGTAATTACGGTAGGGATTCATTAGGAGAGGCCATCTATCATGAAAACATTGAATTATCTTTTGTTTTGAATTAATTATCACTAATAATTATTATTGATTCCAGCAGACAGGTCATCAGGTTTGAATACGTCAGCTTGATCAAATCCGGAACTGTTAGGCCTGATCAAGTCTTGATTAAAAACCGCGTTACATGACAGATCAGGACTTGATCCAGTCATCAGATAATTTTCTGACCAATCGTCAGGCCTGATCTGATCCAGTCCTCACTTGGACCTGACCAAAATTTCCACTCGGGTAGGTGTTCGAATCAATTTCATCTAGGGGCCGAGAATTAATTTATATACCTAATATGCATGTGTGTGAGTATATATCTGTGAGGATATTTGTGAATGCGAACGATCGTCTTTCAACGATGACTGAGAAAATAATTGTTTAAATGAGTCCAATCGTGATTTAAAATATCCTTCCTAATGTCATCTTGATCGAGTTCGATCATAAGATGGATTGCATCTTCTGTTGTTAAAAAAATTTATTTTCAAACTAATATTCAGAGGAAAGTAAAAAATTTCAACGTTGAGGCAGTGTTGGATTCAATGAAAAATTGAATTCAATTTAAAATACATCGTCATAGAAATTCAATTCGGTAGCAAAAATATATTGACTCTTTTGTGACGGAATTCCCCACTTGTTTTTCTCCGTAATAAAAATGGAAAACCTAAAAAAATCGATACTGAATATGAAATATGATTTTTTCATATCCGTAAATCCATTGAGAAGTAAAGAATGAGGTAAAAAGATGACAGGAAGGATGGGAGAATGCATTATAGTCTAATGGTACCCGGTGGATAGTAAACGGATTTAAGTATTCATGAGAGTTTCCTCCAAATACCACGCCCACTCACAGTGGAAAAGGTTACTGTGCCTTTTAGTCTATCAAGTAGTGGGGGAAAAACGTCAGAACCACCCCTTGAAGGGAACCAAGTCTTACCATTCAACATAACTTATGTATACACGCGTAGCATCTTCTTCCCCGACCTCTCTAAAACGAATGTTTCGCTTGAGGTAAAAGAGCACGACAAACACATTCGGTGTAGGAGGATTTAAGTGTGCGAGACAACGTCAACGAGAGGGAAGGCTACATGAACTGCTTGGAAGTTAGCAGAAACGTTCTTCAGACGCCTCTCTCGTCTTTCAGAACTCAAACTAGAAAATGCTCTTCTTGGGATGCAATGGAAGGGGAGCGCGTGTATATCGTTTTGCCCCACCCTTTTCCATTGCCTCCCCTCGTTCTTCTCACACCTCTACGAGAATAAAAAGAAAGCACTGAAGAGTGGCAGAAGCTCCCGTGACTCTCTGAACACCTCTTATTCAACCAGACAATCTCAATGCACATTATTTATGCAGAAATCTTCACTATTCCCTCAGCGAGAGACTTGTTACTCACTTGGAGTGTTGTTGGTGAAGTTAATGTGAACGGTTTTAATTCATTATTCAGATACTTCACATAATTCATGATTGATGTCGAGATGGAGTGCACATTTATTCATTTATAATTCATTTATTTATTCATTGTTCACCGAGAACTGATGACATAAAGCCAATGACAGGTTCAAATAATTGTATAAAATATTGAAAATCATGAATGGTTCGTCGCAACGAAATATGTAATTGAATTTCATAAAAATATTTATCAGTAATACGAGACTACCATTTAAAGTAATTAATTGCAATTAATTTCATGAGTCGGTAACAGTAAATTGCACTATATCATGAAAATTGAAGCATTGGAGTATTTCCCGGGTTTCACTAAGAAATAAAACTGTATCGTCAACAGTTGAATGCTCTCATGCAAAAGAGCCTTGTACCTGAGAATAACTTTAAACACGTATCGTAGCCACACGCTAACAATCTAGACACACCAAATGCTGAATTTGTTGAATATTTCAAGTCAATTTCTCCTTACGAAATACTCGAGTGAATGTAATCAGATTTTTAATTAAAAAAAAAACTCATTCATTTCTTAATTTGTCACACAAATTCGGACTGTTTAAATTATGTCATATAAACATTTCAAGTAAAAATTTTCTGATCATTTAAGAGGAGACTACTGTGAGTTTCAAAAGTCGTGGGTTATTGGAGTGAGACTTTTCATACGTTGAAGATCGATTATATAGATCTAAAAACAAATAATTAATACAGAAATTTTTTTTTTATTGTTCGTTTGCCCAAAAACGCTTAAAATGCCACAAACAGGGCCTCCAATTTTTGAGCTACGAATGATTTTTTTTTTTCAAAATTTTCGGAAAAATATGTGGAATAACAATTACGAGCTAGTTTTTTTTTTAATTCTCCTCTTACATGGCTAAATTTGCTTTTTGCTTCCGAAGGGAAGTATTGAAAATGCAATTTTTTTCGATTCTTTAATTTTGCTTGAATATGACTCAGGGTGGTCTGAAATGCCGAGATATGATTTCCGTTAAGCTATACCCGTATGTGTGTGTGCGTATATGTGTACGTGTGTGCATTCGTCCAGAACTGTGTCAATAACTCCAGAACAGTAATTACAAAAGAGCTGAAATTTTGGCTCATAGTTGGTACCAATGAGACACAGATCTGTGCTACATCTCAACCCGATCGATTCAGTATTTCCTGAGATGTAGCGATTTCTCAAAAATCGTTTTTTGCAAATACCTCAGGATTGGCTGAATCCATTTCATTATTTTTTTTCAAAATATTCATCTCGATAATACCTATCTCATCGCATCGGAATTCAATCACCGCGCCATGAACAATTGGGTTTTATTGTCATTTTTTCGACGAAATCGCTTGTTGCCACGATAACTTAAAAAATGATCGAGATAGAAACTTCAAACTCCGTATGATTTTACGGCTTATGAGAACAATGTTTGGTATTTTGAATGGGTGACATCGGACGAATAGTTCCGGAGATATTCAACTTTAAATTCGAAATTTCGTTCTTCACTATCTCAAAAACTACTCGGCCGAATTCAATTTTTTTTTTCAAAATATTCGTTATAATGGTGGCTATCTGACCAAGTGAAAATATGGGTACCGTTTCATTGAAAGTTTTTGAGATATTGCCATTTTTCTATTTTTATGTGGTCAGCTTGCTTAGGCGTGCTATAATATGGTTGAAACTTTATCTTACGATCTGAAGTTTTGGTTAGTGGTCAATACTATTTTATACCATACGTGCGTGAAATCCTGCCGGTTTCAGTTGAGTGTCGACGCGCAGAAAGTGTCGGGTTTCACACTGTAGTGTGGAACCCTACACATCTGTGTATAATCCCATGCGTAACCCATGGGCATGCGCAAATGCACGGGTCGATGCGCAGATCGATGCGCAAATGGTCGTTGCAATATCATCGTTGGATTCCACACATCCATTGCGCATCGACTTGCGCATCGACTCATAACATCGCCCACTGCCTCACTTGTTGGTATCCACAGAACCCTCTCAATATTCTGTCGTTAAATTTATTCATTTATTCAATATAAAAGCAGTAAAATGAAATGGACAACCACATCATACCCGACAGTGGCGAGGAGATTGATCTCTCGGGAGAATTATTTGATGGAGATTCCTCACCGAAGCAACCGTCGGTTCTCCGCCAAATAAATAGCTGTGTCTGCATGATGAAAATGATGAAAATAACAACTGGAATGATGAAAATCTTCCACCAGAAATTTCGAAATCAGCACAAGAAGTGAGGAATAATTTGATCCCCGAAAAATCGGTTGATAAATACAAGACTGTCTATGAAATTTCACCCAATTAAATTGAGAAATTTGATTTTAAACAATTTCCAAGNGCAAGCGGTAATATACTATAATTATGTAACTCAGAGGATTTGAGGTCAATTGGTTCAGTAGTTCTTCAGATGGAAAATTTTATGAAAAATAGTCTGTTACGTTAATTACCTTTTTTGCTTCCGAATGGAAGCTTTGAAAATGCAATTTTTTTCGATTCTCTAATTTTGCTTGAATATGACTCAGAGTGGTCTGAATCGTCGAGATATGATTTTTTTAGACGATGTCTGTATGTTTTTTTTTTTTAATCGTCTGTCGGAGAATGCATTTACGCATCCCCACTTGAAGACGGGAATCAATTATTTCCTCCTTCAACTGGGGTATGTCGGGCACGGATCAATGATCAATACCGACTAAACTCCTGTCAGACTAATTTCCACTAACATTTCATCCCCTCGTGGCACCACCGTTAAGTATTACTTTACGAGAGAGGTATCAGCTATTTGCTCTTCCACGTTGTTATCGTCTAGTGTATGTCCTTCTGTCCCGCTGAGATGTTGGGTGCGGGGAGGAGGTTCCAGTAGATTCCTCGTTCAATCTGTAGCTTTCCGTTTGCGTTCCTCACTTCTGAGCACCTTCATGACTTTGCCGCGAAGTCGCTCGTTACATCCCGGGCTGTTTATGATAACAGCATTGCCTCCACCAAGTTCTCAGGCCTGGCCTCCCTTCCCAGGGCAGCCTTCCAAGTATTCCGAATCTCGTTGAAGTGAGGGCATGTGAAGAATACGTGCCCCGCGTTTTCAACCACTCTTGTACAGGCGGGGCACTCCGAAGAATCTTCATGTTTGAATTTATAAAGATACTCCCGGAAATACCCGTGTCCTGAAAACATTTGTGACAAGTAATAATTTATCTCTCCGTTTTCGGCTTACCTAGACATCCACCTGCGGGATGTGACGATGAGTCCATCTCCCTTTGGTAGAGGTGTCCCACTTCTCCTGCCATCGCTGCAAACTATTCGCCTCCCTTCTGTCGCTAGTACTTCGGGGGTCAGCGTTTCTGATCTCTTCCGCTTGTACAGAAATCTTCGCTTCTCAGCTAGTAGCTCTACCGGTAGCATTCTGGATATGACACAGACTGCGTCCTCAGACACTGTCCGGTATGCACTCATGACTCGAAGGGCACTCAGTCGATAAACTGGTGCAATCTTTCGCCGTGCTTCTTGCAACTGCAGTGCATCAGCCCAGGCGGCAATACCGTATGTGAGCACCGACGTGACTACCGATGACAGCAGCGCTCGCCTTCTTTGCTTGGGACCCCCCATGTTGGGCATGAGGCGTGATAAGGTGGATCTGACTCCAGCCGCTTTGGTACCCATGTGCTCCGCTTGCTGCTTGAAATTGAGTCGGGCATCGATCATCACCCCCAGGTATCGGATGAATGGCTGAGAAGTAATTTCAGAAGACCCGACCTGCAATGTGATGGTTTCGATTTTCTTCCTGCTAGTGATGAGCACGGCTTCCGTCTTATGCTCCGCTAGGTTCAGGCTTACTGAGTCCACCCAACGACAGACCGCCTCAAACGACCTGTCGAAGATGAAGTTTATCTCCTCCAGGTATTTTCCTACGATGACTACGGCCACGTCATCTGCGAATGCCACGAGTTTAGTTCCCCGCGGCAGTTCCAGCTTCAGCAGCCCGTCATACATGATGTTCCACAGTAAGGGACCCAGTACTGAGCCTTGAGGCACCCTCTCAGTGACTCTATAATGCTCGGGACCACACTCCGTGTCATACTTGAGGACCCTTCCGGTAAAATAGCTGTCGATCATCCTCCGCAAGTATCCTGGTACCTTGAATTTCACAAGAGTGCTCTAAATGCGTGCTCTGAATCCTAACAATATTGTGCTCTAAATCGCCATTATTCTTTTCATTTATTACTGGAATTCGTTACTGTCGTTTTGCTATTTAATTGAAATATAATTGATATTCTTCTATTCTTCTTTTTTTTTTTCATTACCTTTGCTTCTTTTCAGGTTTTTGTTAAGTTTTTTTGACGGAGTTTTTTTTTACCAAGTTTTTTTGTCGTAAAGTTTTTTTGGCGGAGTTTTTTTGACCAAGTTTTTTTGTCGCGAGTTTTTTAGACATGGACCCACTGTATTACACTCCTTCCGCAGGATGGTGATGGTGTCATTCCACCAATACACCGGTGGATGTCGGTTTGTAGTCCGCTTACTGGTCATGGTGGCATCGCATGCTTCTGTTACTCTTTTCATGATGTTGTGTGCCTTCTCAGTAGCATTGTCACTCAGTAGCTGCCACTAATCAGGTGGTTATCTAGTGTTGCTGAGTAAGAGCTAGGATCGAAGCTGCTCACTCTCCAGCCAATGCAATTGGTCTTTTCAGGTATTAAGGCGGCTTTCTGGCGAGTACATGTCTCCCAGAGTATCGCACGGTGATCGCTTGCAGTGTAGATATCAGTTACTCTCTATGAGCAGTTCCTCTCTGCAAGGTTGCTGCTCACGAAGGTAAGGTCCACAATTGAGCTCTTCTCTCCCCTCAAGAAAGTCGGTTCATCACCACTATTCAGTAGAATCACGTCCAAGGATGATATGGTTTCCAGTACAACTTGTCCTCTGGTGTTCGTCTCCTTACTTCCCCAGTCGACTGCCCAGACGTTGAAGTCCCCGGCTATTGCTACGGGAAAGTGCTGCTTCGCATCCTCAGTCAGTCTATCTAGGAAGTCCGTGAACTCATTAATGGAAAGGCTTGGCGGAGCGTAACAGCTGTAGAAGTGAATTCCGTCAACTTTCTCCTTCACAAAATCATTCTGAATATTTCTACTGAGGCCAAGGAGTCCACCTTTAATGAATGTGATGATTGGCTCCTCCCATAATTCATGGAGCCGGCATCAGAACTGATGGCGGGCTTCTCCTTGTTAAGGTTACTCGCATGGGAACTTTCAATTTTGTCATCACTCATCATTTTTGTACTAGCTGTTATCGGGAGCCTGACCCGGAGGTGTCAGTGGGGGTGGAGCCCACTCTGCACACCTCTTTTAGAGTTGGGTTTCTCGGAAGGTGTTGGTTGGCGCCGACGTATTTTATTTAGTCGATACCCTATATTCAGAATATTGAGCATTCTCCCATCCACCACCTGGGGACGCGCCTCGTTGCAGGACCTTCCGCCCTGCGAAAACTCTCGGAGGGTAAAGGCGTTTCTCGCCGAAACGATCCGTGGACGATGTCTGTATGTGCTTTTTTTTTTTTTTTTTTAGAGGTTTAGGAAAATCTTCAAAAGATTCTTGTAAAGTGATGTTAAAAACCAGATCTGGGATTTTTACCCAGTAAAAACCCTGTTTTCCTCTTTTTTACCTCTAATCATTCGTTCCCATTTCCCTCGCGGCACCACCGTGAAGTATTACTTCGCGAGGGGGGTTCTCAGCTGTTTGCTCTTCCACTCTTTCCATCCAATGTACATCCCTTTAACCTGCTAAGATGTTATGTGTGATTAGGAGGTTCTAAATAGATTTCTCACCTATACTGCAACCTTGCGCGTGCGTTCCTCGTTTCTGAGTTCCTTCATGACTTCCGCCGCAAAGTGCCTCGTTGCGTCCCAGGCTGTCTGTGATGAAAACATTGCTTCTACTAGATTCTCGGGCGAGACTTTTCTTCCCAGTTCAGTCTCCCAAGTATCCCGGATGTCACTGAAATAGGGGCATGTGAAGAATACGTGCTCCGCGTTCTCGTCCACTTCTGCGCAGGTGGGACACTTCGGGGAATCTTCATGTTTGAATTTATGAAGATATGCCCGGAAGCACCCATGTCCTGAAAGCATTTGACAAAGATAGTAGTTTATCTCTCCATGGTCTCGACTTACCCAGGCAGCCACTTGCGGGATCAGGCNTAGTAGTTTATCTCTCCATGGTCTCGACTTACCCAGGCAGCCACTTGCGGCATCAGGCGATAGGTCCATCTCCCCTTGGTCGAATCGGACCATTTCTGCTGCCGTCGGCTCGAGCTGTTTCGTCTCTCTTGGATTTTCAGTTTTTTGGGATTCAGCGCTTTTGTTCTCTTCCATTGATACAGGGATCTTCGCTCCTCAGCTAATACCTCTATCGGTATCATTCATGAGATGACGCAAACTGCGTCCTCAGATATCGTCCGGTATGCACTCGCTACTCTGAGGGCACTCAGCCGATAGACAGGTGCAATTTTACGGCGAGCTTCTTGCAGCTGGAGAACGTCAGCCCAAATAGAAATACCATATGTAAGCACTGACGTCACCACTGAAGACAGCAGCGCTCGTCTCCGTTGCTTAGGACCTCTGATATTGGGCATAAGGCGTGCTAAGGTGGATCTGACTCCAGATGCCTTGGTACCCACATGCTCCGCTTGCTGCTTGAACTTGAGTCGGGCATCGATCATTACTCCAAGATACCGAATAAACGACTGAGATACTCTCCAATTTCTTCCTACTAGTAATGAGCACCGCTTCCGTTTTATGCTGCGCGAGTTGCAATCCAACTAAATCCATCCACTGACGTATCCTCCTGAATGTCGTATCGCAGATGGAGTTGATTTCCTCCAGGTGCTCCGCCACAATCACCACCGCCACGTCATCCGCAAATGCCACGAGTCTCACCTCAGTTGGCAATGCTACCTTCAGCAATCCATCATACATGATGTTCCATGTCTCGGTGCTGGGCCCACAAAAGAGGGCCCAGCACCGAGCCCTGTGACTTGGTACTCTTTAGGGCCGCTCTCTGTGTCGTACTTGAGAACTCTGTCGGTGAGGTAGCTAGCTACCATCTTCCGCAGATACCCTGGGACAATCATCCTCTCGAGAGCCTCCATAATGCAGTCCCACCTGGCTGAATTGAAGGCGTTCGTGATATCTATCGTCGCCACCAGTATTTTTTCGTACCTTCTCTCCATCTTCTCCCAGAGGTCGCCTCCTTGGCGGTGTTGACGATGAGGTCAATGGCGTCGATGGTAGAGCGACCTCTTCGGAAGCCATATTAGTTATCAGCTAGCAGCGGTTCTACTGCTGCTTCTATCCTTCTGTGGATGATGCGCTCGAGGATTTTCCCAGCTGTATCTAGCATGCAGAGTGGGCGATATGATGATGGCTCGTCCGGTGGCTTCTTCCCTTTGGGGAGGAGCACTAGTCTCTGCTGCTTCCACTTGGCGGGAAAGGTGCCTTCCTCCAGGCATGCATTGTATACGTCCAGAAACAGTCCTGGTGCTGCATTGATCGCTGCTTTTAATGCAATATTGGGGATTCCATCAAGGCCAGGAGCCTTGGTGTTTCCCACTCTGTCGCAAGCTTCCTTAAGTTGTTCCTCCGTAATTGGTGGGATCAATGTCTCCATGCTGTGCTCCGTGGACTGGCGGAGTTCCGGTTGTTGGGGGAACAACGCCGTTACAATCTTCTCCAGGAACTCGGGACATGACGGAGATGGCATAGGCTGGCTTTTTAGCCGCGTCATAACCACCTTGTACAGTTTTCCCCACGGATCACTCTCCATTTCGTCGAGGAGTCCAATCCAGCCTTGCTTCTTGCTCTCCTTGATCACTTTGGTAAGCTTTCGGCGTGCGTCCTTAAATTTCCTCTCCAGTTCTTCGGAGTTTGGTTTTTTCCGACCACGTTGAGCCGACCTTCTAGCCTTAACGCACTTCTCTCAAAGAGCGGCAATATGATCGTTCCACCAGTGCACAGGTGGCAGACGGCCTCCACTGCCTTTACGAGGCATTGAGGCATCACAGGTCTCGCTAACTCTTCTCATAAGGTACTCGGCTTTCTCCGTAGTACTACTGCCACTTATAGGGTGATCATCTAGTGCCACTAAGAATGTGCTAGGATCGAAGGTGCTCACCTTCCAGCCGATTTCGTTTGTCTTCTTAGGCGTTGGTCTGATCCTGCAACCAGCGGATACCTCCCAAAGGATTGCTCGGTGATCGCTAGCGGTGTAGATATCCATCACCTTCCAGGAGCAGTTTCCTCTTGTGAGATTACTGCTAACAAACGTGAGGTCTACTATTGAGCTCTTGACTCCTCTTTCGAACGTGGGTCCATCGTTGTTCAGCAGGACAATCTCTAGTGAAGACATAACCTCCAATAGTGCTTGCCCCCTTTCTTTGGTCTCGTTACTACCCCAGTCGACTGCCCAGGCGTTGAAGTCCCCCGCGATTGCAATAGGGAAGTGCTGCTTCGCGTCCTCAGTAAGTCTGTGCAGGAAGTCCGTGAATCCGTCAAGGGTGAGGCTTGGTGGAGCATAACAGCTGTAGAAATAAATTCCATCCAGCTTAGCTACCACAAAGCCAGCCTCACCAGTAGTCGCAGCACTTTGGAACGGGTACTTTCCGCAAGACCAGATGACAGCCTTGCGACTCTTGTCCGTCTCCCAGGGCTGAGTGCCCAGATGTCTGTATGGCTCCGAGACGATCGCCAGATCAATCTTCAGCTCGCGCACCGTCTGCATAAGGAGATCGTGTGCAGCCTCACAGTGGTTGAGGTTGAGCTGCAGTACCCGCATTATCGTTTCCTATTCACCTGCTGGTGTGCCTCCCTGAAGACAGGGCATCTGCTGCTACCAGCAGTATGAGCACAGTCCTTCAATGGATCTCTCTCAGCACATAAGACACAGCGGGCCTCTTTTCCACAGGTAGCAGCTTTGTGTCCCTCTTCGCCACACTTTGTGCAGAGCTTCGCTCTGTCCACTTGGCTCTTGCATTTGATGGCGAGATGTCCATAGTGCCAACACTTGAAACACTTGGTCACTGTCTCCACCCTTCGGATTCGGCAGTTCACCCATCCTATACGGATCCTACCGCGATCGCCTAGGACTTTTTTCGCTACCGCTGCAGTCACCGTCACTGATGCAGTCTGGGTACCTCCGTAGGCTTTGCGCAAAGATCTGATGGCATCCGGGGCAATTTGGCAATCTGCTCCCGCCGCGAGTTTGAGGGCCTCTAGTACCTTCTCCTTCGTCGTCAGCTCATCGAGGTCTTTGATCTCAAGCTCTTCCTGTGGCCCTTTACTGAGGACATCAGCCTCTTCTCCAAGGAGTTCGACTATCGCCTTGTGTAAGCGGCCAGCTTCATCCTCCTTATCCTTTGATAGGATGATCAGCATATCTCCCGTGGTCGTTCTGCGGATTTTGTCGACGCAGTCACGAACCTGGTCGCGGGGTATCTGCTGCTTCACTCGTTTGAGCACCTCCGAGTACCGCTGCGTACACTCTGTCTTTCGGGCGTACACTCAAAGCGTTGGGCCTCATGATTGGTACCCTCTGCTTCTTTTTCTCCTTTTCCTTACGCTTTTCTGGCGGCTGCGCTTTCTGCCTCTTCTTCTTCGGCTTGACCTGCTCCCACTTCGATGAATTTGCAAGTCCGTCCTCCTTCTTGTTCGGGGCATGAGTGGCCCTCATCTCATCTTTCTTCTTCTCGTATGTCTGTGTCTGTATGTATGTGTGTGCATATGTGTGTGCGTTTGTCCAGAAATGTGTCAATAACTCCAAAACCGTAATTACAAAAAACTTCAAATTTTGGCTCATAGTTCGTACCAATGAGATACAAATCTGTGCTAAATCTCAGGCGAATCGGTTAAGTAGTTCCTCAGATATAGCGATTTCTCAAAAATCGGTTTTCGCAAATATCTCAGAAACGGCTTGACCAATTTAATTTTTTTTTTTCAAAATATTTGTCAAGATGAGACCTATCTTACTGTATAGAAGTTCAATCACCCCACTACGGAGAATTGTGTTTTATTTTCATTTTTTCATTTTTTTACGAAATCGCTTGTTACCACGATAACTTGAAAAATAATTAAGATAGAAACTTCAAACTTTGTATGATTGGTTTGTTTGTTTGGTATTTTGAATGGACGAAATCGAACAAGTAGTTACGGAGATATTCAACTTTGTATGTGAAACTTTTTTCTTTAATATCTCAAGAAGCACTCAGCCGAATTCAATTTTTTTTTTCAAAATATTCGTTATAATGGTGGCTATCTGACCAAATTAAAATATAAGTACCGTTGCATTGAAAGTTTTCGAGATATTGCTGTTTTTCTATTTTTAGGTGATCAGCTTACTCGTGTGGCTATAATGTGGTTAGAACTTTATTTAACGATCTCAAATTTTGAGTAGTGATCGATACTATTTAACGACATAACTTGAAAGAATTTCAGATTAATTTATTCAGTAGTTCGTTAGATGGAACATTTTGTGAAAAATCGTCAATTACGTCAATTACCGTGTTTTTCTTCAGTTATCGAATTTTTTATCACAATTTCTTGGAATTTCATGTTACTAACATATTGGCATAACGAAATAATCCATTTATCTATTTATTTCATTGGTAGTATGATCCATTCGGAAGCATACTACCAATGAAATTGGTAGAAATTAAAAAAGAAAAAAAGGAATAACACACAAAGTAACAACGAAATGGCTTCTGTCGGATAGGCTTCAACCTCTGCTTGTTTTGTATTTTTTTACACAAATAGTGAATTTTTTTATATGAAAAAAAACGAAATCAGCTGTGTAGGAATCGAATTCCAAAAAACCGGCTCGTAATTGTTGTTCCACACATTTTTCCGAAAATTTTGAAAAAAAAAATCTTTTGTAGGTCAAAAATTGGAGGCCCTGCGTTTTCGGGCAAACGAACAATAAAAAAATTTTTTTTTGTACTAGTTACTCGTTTTCAGATCTATATAATCGATCTTCAACGTATGAAAAGTCTCACTCCAATAACCCACGACTTTAAAAACTCAGTAGTCTCCCCTTAAGGATATTCAAGTATTTTTTACAGTTTGATAGAGACCATCTGATAGATCCTACCATTTTCAATCATCAAATTTCTCAATTAAATGGCATGAGAAAATTTCTAAAAAAATCATGAATATTCAACATTCGATCATTTTAAATATGTTATCATTTTTTTTTCATTTTAAACATTTTAAACATTTTTTATTTATAAATAAACAATGGAAATTGGTTAAACTTTCGGAAACTTTATTTTTTTAGGCATGAAATCGATTTCGGGTAAAATTCTGAATATGAATAAATTTGTTACAATTCCGAGCAAATGATTTATGGTGGAAAATTGATTGTTTATAAATTATTTATGGAAAACGCTCGTAATTTTAAAAAATTGCAATTTTCCAATTATTTCATCAATATTCCTCCAAAAAAAAATTCTAATAAACTTTCTAATTTTTTTTAGATTTTTAAAATGTTTTCTAACGGTTCAATATCGAGATTCAAATTCAGAGTTACAAAGTTTAAATAATAAAATTACTGTAAAATGTACGGAAATTTAGGCTCAACTGGGGCATTTGCTTTCGAATGGAAACAAAACAAAAAATTCAAAGTCATTTGTAGTTTGAAGTGATTAGCAAATCTGATGAAATTGCAGTTCAATGACACTTCTTGTCTATAAAACCCCTGTGACGGTTACGATCCAAGAAACTCACTTTTAATTCAACACATTCAGTGTTCCCGATTTAAAGGAACGAAAAAAAAATAAAAATTACCAATTTTCTGTCAGTGGTCCGTTTTGCCCTACCCTTCCTTACCTCACTACTCGGTAAAAACAGCGTAAATTCTGAATGTATACCGTTTATTATGAAGACGAAGGTGATATATTGGAGACCATCCCATACATATATTTGAGCACCTACCTATAAAGGAGGATGACTCATAGCGGTGAAATTTATATTGTGTAACCTACCTCACAGAAAGGGACGAAAGGGACACCTCATAACACCCGAATAAATTCAAGTTTATGAGAGCGATTTTTTCTAATATTTTTACCTGCTAATAACTCATCAAGACACATCAATTCTCTCTATATAATCAAAAAATACGGAGGTTTAGAAATTCAGGAGACGCTCATGATTCTGAGCCTTATCTGTGACCCTGATGATGAGATGAGTCAATATGATTATATCTCATAAGTTCATATAGGGTCATATGGCAGTCAAATCCTTAAAAAATAATAATGATGCTATTCTATGTAGATAAATGGAAAAAGGAATGGTTGAGTCCCAAGACAAAAGGCGTTGGTTGGAGCCTTTTATAGATATTAAAAATCGAAATTTTTGAAGGGAGGTCAATCATTCTACCAATTTTTTTTATACAATACAAATACCTAAAGAGGCCCAAGAAGATTGGCGGCAGGGGGGGGGGGGGAAGCCCCCCCCCCNGTGAAGCCCCCCCCCTGTCGTGGTTGGCGAGCAAAGCGAGCAGGGAGCGGAACCCCCTAGTCGGTATATAAAATCATAGATTCAAGATGAGCAGTGTTGACTATAGTAATATCCTATTTTCTTTTGTTTGTAAGGCGGGCTTCATGAAAATCCAACGCAAGACGATTCTACTCATTTGTTATTTATTTGTTATACTTTGTCCATTCGTGTTTTTGTTTTCGATTTGTGATATTGCCCATGTTTCTTTTCACAAAAGATTAGAGAATTCATTTGGTTGGTTTTTTGTTGCAGATAATAAGCTACGATTCTGGGAGAGGTGGTGTTTCTGTGGTTACGGAAAAAGGGGAAACGACAACTAGTTTTTTACTCGTCCAGTATGCTACACCATCTGACTCTGGACAATACACGTGCAATCCAAGCAACGCTCAACCAAAATCCATCACCGTGCACGTTCTCAATGGTGAGAGGAGAATAAGATTGTCAAAAAGAAGATTTATTCAATTTTCATATCTAAGTTCAGAGAGACATTTATTTTGATTCAATGAACTGATTAAATTTTTTTTTTTGCTTGGGAATGACTTAGAATGTCATTAAACGTCGCGATATGTTTTCAGAACACACACAGAAACTTAAATGTAATTTACGCTTAACGGCAATACCATGTCTGGTGGCTTTTTTCCGTCATGAAAATCGGAATTTAAGCTTAAAAAAGGAGTATTTTAAGATGAAAATAAAAACGTAAATTACGCCCAGATAAAGTGTCTTTTACGTTCATTAAGCGTATTTCACGCTTAAGAAATCGTAAATTACAATTTTGAGAGAAGCGTATTTTACGATTTACTTATGCCTAATTTACGAAAAAGAAGCATCGTATTGTACGCTTCAAATAACTTTTTTTTCTTGGTCGTTAGTTACGGATAAGTAAACGTAAAATACGGAAAAAATCATCGTAATTTACGATTTCGTATTCCTAAATTACGATGATTTTTTCCGTATTTTACGTAAAAAAATTTACGAATACGAAATCGTAAATTACGTTTATGTAATTGTAATTTACGGCGCTTTTCAGAGTAATTTACCCATCAACTTCAAACGAAAAATACGTTTCAGACATCGTGAAAGATGACTACTTAAACGTAATTCACGTTTAGGTGTCCTGTGTGAATGACGGTGTGTACGTCCATATGTGCACTGAGAAAAAAATTAATTTTACCAAGGAATCATTTTCCTGGGAGAAGAATTCATTTTTTTAAATAGCGTATTTCTCCAGGCCTGTCATTTCCAGGTGGTCCAGATCCATCTCCAGATATTGCAATTATGTTGAATTATGGGATGATTATGCCACACGTGACCATGAGTTAATTCCATTAACAACTATTAACATGTAGAATTATTCCAAATTATTTTATACACAAGAAAATCTCCAATTTGAAAAAATTGAAAAATAACAAAAGGTGTATTCAGCTCATAATTCACCATAATAATACTAGAAATTATTATTCCAGTATTATTATTATTATTATTATTTTATTATTATTATTGATTAGGTAATATTTGGAGATGGTGATGGAGTACCTGGGAATGACAAGCCTGGATAAATATGCTCCTAAAAAAATAAATTCTCCTTCCACGAAAATGATTCCTTGGCCAAATTCATTTCTTTTTCAGTGTGTGTACAAAAGTCAGGGAAATTTTTTATAAATCTTCATAGGAAAACGCCTAAGGTAATAGCTAAAAATCTGAAATTTCGGTCCATCATTGGTATTGTTTAGGGATACTTTTCCGCCAAATTTCAGCTCAATCGCTTTACTAGTTTTTGACATACAACGATTCCCCAACATTTATTTTTCTTAGGATCTCGAAAACATCTGCTTCAAATAAACTTTTTCTGACATCCCAATGTTAATGGTAATGCCTTATGATAATGTCTATCGATTCATACCGAAAAAGCATAATTTTTTTTTTTGAACACAACATCTAGGAAAATTTTGGAGAATTTTTTTTCCATTATTTTGACTTTTCAGACAAAATACTTTAAGGTAAAATTTCTACGGTTTTGTGGTAAAATTTCTGGGGATTTTAGTACAAAATTTATTCAAATGTGAGAAAAATTGACGTGCTACCTAATGAAATTTCCAGTGCCAGCACCGGAATTTATTCCTGACCATCATTTTGCGACCTTTCCCCGTGCTAGTACTAAAATTTGTCTAGAGAATTTCTCTCTCCATGTACCAATGGAATTGGTAGGAATGAAGAAAAAAACAATAACCCATAAAATGACAGTCACATGCCCTCTAAAAAGATGGATTTAGTTGCTGTTAACAAGGCTTCTCAATTATTAATGCGATTCCTTAACTGCCAACGAATGGTGTCAATGATTAAGAACTCTCGTTAACAAAAACTACATCCGTCTGTTACTAGGCTTGTTTTTCTAAAATTAATACTTCTCTGCTGTCATTCATGCTAATTTACATCTTCAATAGCGATTGAATGGTATTCAGATCTTTTAAAAATGATAACGATGAACTGAAATTTCCATTGTTTTTCCAATGTGGAACATAGGATTGGCGCTCGTGACCTCCCGGGCGGCACCTTGGGCAGATGGAGATACTCTCTTCTTCAATTCTCTCATTTACATCTTATGAATTATTTCCAAATCGCATATTTTTAATGTTTGCGGGCTGAATAATGAATTTATTTCCACACTGATGGAATTGCAAAATCAACATCTCGTGCAAAATCTAGAGACGAATTCTGTCTCTACTCAGTTTTACGATTGGCTCTTTCCCGAATTCAAGCAAATGAGAGTTCACTTGAAATGAACATTTAAAATGGTCAATTAAATTTCAAATAGCTAGTTAGAAATGTCGATGAATTCAGATAAATTTACGGGAGCATTATCGGAGCAATCAATCATTGAAGGTTTTTAAGAATTCAAAATTCAATTGAGTGTGACATCAAACGTTTGATATTTCCTTTAATTAGGGGAAGTGGTGCCTCTACCGCGCACCTAAGGAATAATCATAATATTCACAACCCAAACCATGATTTTAGATAAAAATCACAATCGCATAGCATTCTTCGGCTATTCAGCTAGATATTTAGAAGCCTCGGATCCTCAATTCTTGTTACCATTGCTGACCGAACGGTAGTGGACGCATGCAGCTAATATCGCTCAGTATCTGACCTCTAGTCAATAGCTGTCAAAACAAAAAATCTCCGATGTTGGATGATTCAATGAAATTAATGGAATTCAGATTTTATTTGATAAACTGAAGTGCATAAGTACAAAATGATAATGTGGAAATGTGAGAATGGTACTTCAATCATTATTCCACTTTTTTTGAGAAAATAAAAATAAAATATGATGACTCTATTTAGTTTGAATAATTTATTCTCTTTCAGAATAAGTAACCTACCCATATTTACACTGAAATGCGGCGATACTTCTTCCACAGCGCCGCGCAGTGGTTAAACTTTTATATAGTCAGGCGTGAAACCCATATTCATTATGCATTACTCAGTCCCAACGGAATATTCAATTTAACTTGATAAACCATTCATCAAGAATTTAAGAAAATCATCTAGAGTGATAAATCGTAATGAATTTCATAAATCTGTAATAGTTAATTTCAATAAATCATGCAAATTTCAACATGTCAGTATTTCTCGGGTTTAGGGATATCCATGTATTTCGTTCAAGTTAGCATTTATTTTTCAAGCAAGATTTCAGTTTTGTCAAAAATCTTGCCATCCCCAAACTTGTTCGGATTTTTTAATGCTGGATACATTTTTTCGGGAATTTCTTCGATGAATATTATGAACAGGGATGGCGATCAATCTTCTGATTCTTCAATATTGAAAAAATTTCCGACTTACATTGATGAAGGTTTAAATATAATAATCGAATTTAACAATAGAAAAATAATTAATGATGTAAATTTCCAATTGATGATGAATTAAATATTTAATAATATGGAACTGTAAATTTTCTATTAAGTAGATAATACTAAATTTCTTATAATGCGTCCCACGACCTGTCATGTGACGGTCATCTGACCGTCAATCACGGTCACACGACCAGACATTTATTATGGCAATCACAATTACCCCTACCCCTTTAAATGACCGTCACAATGTGCCAAGAAAAAATGACAGTCATTTCTCATCTAGATTAAAGCAACAAGAGATGCAACATGAAAATTCAATTTTTCAAGATAATTCCATCAAATATAACATAAGCCCAATTTTCATCTTCAAAAGCTGCAATTCAAGCAACGATTTCCAAATTTTAGTCAACAAGTCCATAAAATAAAATGAAACCCATTATAAAGACATTACCGAAGTCCATTAGTGGTAAGAACGAACTAACTTGTTCAAATGAAAAGGGACAGAAATTTGTAGTGTATTCGTATGTTTCAGGAGAGTATCCAGCAGCAATGCAGCACGGTGGTCAAGCTAAGCAGCCACGATTATACTCTCTGCTGCTCTGTCTCTGTCTACTTCTGTACTAAAGAGTGTACACAACTATTAACAATTAACAAACTAGATACTCCTCATGGTCTGCGGGCCAGAGTGAAGTATCAGGGGGCTAAAAGCCTCGCGGTAATTAAACCACTGTATAAACATATATAAATCGTACACCTTTAGCTGTTTAGGGAGGAATATGAGTCAAGGGAGAATCACACTCTCGTGATAGAGTTTTAAAGGTATTTGGAAACTGGGGTAATTTGAGGATTATGAAAACCATCAAGAATTGGGTTTTTACCACATCATAGGATCTGAATATTTCCACAGAGTCATCATGTTGCTGATGAGTGATGCGGGTTATGTTGTATCACATTCTTTCACCAACTGGAAATCTGATTACATAGCACAACAATTTCTAACGAGCAAAAATAAATGCAACTGATTCGATTAATGAAGATAAGTCTCAGGCATACGTAAATATGAAGGAGAATATTTGTCTCATTCCTTTATTTCCAGTACTATAATTCAACAATTATTGAAACATACATCACATTCTGCGATTAAATGGAAATCTAATTGCACTGCACAACAGTTTTCAGCATACAAAAATGAGTAGAACTGATTTTATTAATGCAGATGAGTCTCATCCGTACGTAATTGTTCCAATATTATGATTTAATGATATTTAACCTATCAAGTGGATAACTGAATTGAAAATAAAAATAAAATTGACTAAATCATTCATGTTACAAATTATTTTTCGCATCAAATTAGAAGTGTTATGACGTACTTGTCCGGTCTGGGACACAATAATTAAAGAAAATATTCGTAAATAATGAATGACTTGTAACTGCAGTGGTAACAGTCGAATTTTGATCGGGCAACATCGCACGCTTCGGCTAGTAATGGGGTTGTAACAGTGAGATGAAGGTTTGTGCGTGGTATACATGTCCATATATTAGGTGTACAAATAAGTTTTGGGACACTTCACAAAAAATTTAAAATTAATTTTCGAAAAACAGTAAACTACATTTATTCATCAAAATAATCTCCATCATTTTTAATGACCTTCAACCATCTACTAGGTAATTCACGGATGCCTTCCGCAAAGAAAGTTTCATTGCGAGGCGAGGAAATTATCGACCCATTTTTGCACTTCTTCAAATGTTTTGAATCGCACATCAGTCAATTGGTTTTGCATCTTCCGAAACAAGTGAAAATCAATTGGAGCAAAGTCTGGTGAATACGCCGGGTGTTGCACAACTTCCCATCCAAGAGCCATTAACGTATCTTTGACCGGTTTACCCACATGAGGCCTGGCGTTGTCATGGAGCAATTTTACTGGACGTTTTCCTTTGCCAGTAAATGGACGTTTTCGTGAGAAGGCCCGGTAAACCGCGATTCTAACCTCGCTTCGCTCGGTTACGAATCTTTCCCATTGCGTTTAAGCGATAGGAAACGATCTGTTGAGTTACTCCAAGCTACATTCGTCCAAAAGTATTTTCTGATGAATGTGGCTTTGTATAATCACATTCGTCAGAAAATACTCAGAATTCATCAGAAAATACTTTGTGGACCTTATGATGAAAATAACTATTTTGTTCAATTTCTTGGTTCAATCTTATTAATTGTTGACGACAGCGATCGGCAGTGACTGTCTCGCCAGACTTCAAAAGTTCATAATGCAGTACGCCTTTCATATCCCACCATATACACAGCATGATCTTCTTACAGTGAATATTGCGCTTCGGTGTCGATGTCTTTGGCTCGCCGGGGTTAACGGAATGATATTTGCGTTTTGGATTATCAAAATAAATCCACTTTTCATCGCCGGTCACAATTTTCCACAAAAAAGACTTTCTATGTTGCTTATTGTAAAGATTCAGACATATGTCAAGTCGGCTATCTTTATTTTCTTGAGTCAAAAAGTGTGGCACCCACTTTGTTCCTTTTCGAATCTTTCCCATTGCGTTTAAGCGATAGGAAACGGTCTGTTGAGTTACTCCAAGGTGCTTTGCAAGTTGTTTTTCCGTCTGGCAAGAGTTTTCATCCAGCAACGCTTGCAGTTCCTCGTCTTCCACCCTTACAGGGGCCCCGGTACGTTCACGGTTACTAACGTCGAAATCACTTTTTTTAAATCGCTTATACCAATACTCACATGTGCTTTTAGATACAATGTTGTCCCCAAGAACAGAACAAATCGATTGACATGCTTTCCTAACAGTTTTTCCTTGATAGAATTCATAGCGAATGCAGTGTCTAATAAATAGCTTATCGGTCTACATGTTTTATTTACAGAATTTAAGGTTATGTTTATAACTCGCTTATGTTTTGATACCACATAACAAACCCCACCATATCATATGTCCTACAACTTATTTGTACACCTAATACTTCCGGCACTGAATTGTCGTCACCGACTTGACCGACCTCAATCAGTTTTTGTGTGGTATGGTCGCGTTGCTGGACTCGTAATGGCGGGCAAATTTTTTTTAGAAGAATTCGAAAATCAATAGAAGATATCACGCCTATATGGTCCGGTCCCCTACTTGTTTTCGCCGGCGATAGATTCTCCATAGTTTAAAGTAAATGGCGTATGGTTTTTTTCAATATCTTAAGTGTCTAACCCATGAAACATCTCGATCACAGTTCACACGGTCGCGTTTCTTCCATAAGCGTAATGTTACAAGAAGTAATTTTCAGACATTAATTTCTCACTGGGATACCCCGATGGAAGGATTAAGATTATTACTAACGTGTAGCTCAAATACGAATTTGGCATATGAGACAATATCAAAATTATGGTGAACAATGTGAGTTTTAGCTAAACATCCTTCACAGAGAAAAAAAATGTAAATTCAAGATTTTTTTTTTCTAGATTCTAGAATCAGCAGTTTAGAATTTACATCCGGCTAAAATCTAGAAAAAAAAATTAATTTTAGAAAATAAATAAATGAAATCAATCAACCAAAAAATGATGGTTTCAAAGCAAAAATATACTGGAATCTATCGAATTAGGGGATTAAGTTACCCTCATTAGCACATTTTCAAAATGAAAGGCATTTTGGAAATTTTGAATTGAACCTAAATTGAACCTGTCATTTCTAGATTTCGAGATGGTTCACAAGAACTTGACTTCAGCTAAAATTCTATGTGCATTTACAGTTTAACATAATGTTCAAATTTCATGAAAACCACTTAATATACAGATTCACATAGAGTTATCATAATTCCGATGAATGGCACGAGTCATATTACATAAAATTTTTTCATTAAAAGGAAATCCAATTATATTGCACAACAGTTTTGAACAGACAACAATAAGTAGAACTGATCTTATTAATGCAGATGAGCCTCATGCATACGTAATTGCGAAAGAGAAGATTCATCTCTCATTTCTTCATTTCCAATACTATAATTAAATTTGTCGTAATTTAATGTTGGAATTTGATTTGTATAACTAATTATAACTTAACAGTTGTTGAAGCAAATTTCTAAAGATAAATCTCTATAAAAATGGTCTTCATAAAAATTTGTCATCTATAGACTTCAAGATGTCACAAGAACTGGGCTTCAGCTGCAATTAATCAATTCTGTGTGCAGTTACATTTTAACATAATGTTCAAATTCCATCAAAAAACTAGACGATTACACTCTTTCATTAAATGGAAATTCAATTACATTGCACAACAGTTTTGAACAGTCAGGAATGAGTAGAGCTGTTTGTTTTAACGGCAATGACTTTCATACATAAATAAATATAAACAAGAATATTCTGCTCTCCATTCAACAATTGATGGCCAAAATTCAGCGAGAAAATCGTAAAATATGATTAGTCCATTTAACTTTAAAGTCAGTTGATAAGTATCTCTAAATTAAAAACAGATAGCGGAATTTTTATGAAAACATTTTTTGCAGATTAGATTCTCTCGTATCGAATCACAAAATCACAATTCCCTTTTTTCATCCCATCAGTTTTTAGGAATCTGCTGACTGTAAAATTTAACGACCGGAAATTATCTGATCGTGTCACTTTATCGCTAATTTTCAGTGATAAGCATCCTAAAACTCGCGAATTTTTACCCTAAATTTCAATGATTGAATCCCTAATGTTTATAATAAGTGTAGTGATTGTCGAAAATCCTTAAAAATGAAGTATACATTTCTAAAAATTAATTCATTAAAACTGTATTTTTCGCATCTCAGAGCACACACAGAAAAACCTAAAGGTAAATTACGTTTAAGAAGTCACCTTTTACGTTTTCTGAAGCATACTTCACACTTGAAGTTGAAGCGTGAATTGCATAATTTACAGTTTCGTATTCGGAAATTGCAATCATTTTTTTCGTATTTTAGGTTTACTTATTCGCAATTAACGACGTACGCACGAAAAAATTTAATACAAAAATCTAACGAATTCGCTAGACAATTTTATTGGACTTCTATTGAACTTTCTCTTAATTTTGGCTAATTCTATTGAAATGTTTAATCGAAAAGACTCTGTAGAAAAAATCAATAGAATTTGATTTTTCTATACAATTTATCCTATTGAGATATTTTCTGTGGAATTTCCTCGGCTCACACTTTCCAAGTTTTTTGTTTGATCTCCTTGATGAAAAGGAAAGAAAAGTAGAATAAAAAAAAATTCGAAAATTAGAACCGAGGAAACTCTATAGAAAATATCTTAATAGAATAAGTTGTAAAAAAAAATCAAAATCTATTGACTTTTTGTATAGAATATTTTCTATTCAACATTTCAATAAAATCGCCCAAAAACTAACAGAAAGTTACATAGAAATCAGATAGAATTGTCTAGTGAATTCACTAGGTTTTTCTATTACATTTGTTCGTTCGTGCGAAGAAAAAAATGTTATTTCAAGCATAAACTGCGATGTTTTTTCGTAAATTACACATAACTAAATCATCAAATACGTTTCTATCAAAGATATCCAAGTATCTTTTAAAGTTTGATACAGACCACACTATAGACACAACTATTTTCTATCATCAAATTTGTCAATTAATTCGTTGTTTATAAATAAATAATTGAAATTGTTTAAACCTATGGAAACCTTATTTTTTTAGGCATGAAATCCATTTATGGTAAAATTATGAATATGAATAAATTTGTTACGATTCCGAACAAATGATTTTTATGGTGAGAAATTCATTATTTACAAATTATTTATAGAAAATGTTCACAATTTTCAAAAATTGCTATTTTTTAATTGTTTCATCAATCTTCATCAAAAAGAAAACATTCTCATTTGGTTCAGGTTTTTAAAATGTTTTCCAGCTGTTTAATACTAAGACTCAAATTCAGACCTGCAAAGTTCAAATAATAAACTCATAAAATATCCGGAAACTGAGGGTCAAATGGAGCTCGCATCAAAACTCTGATATTTAATTACAAAAGTAGAAAAACATTTCACTGGTGAAAAAATCGCCATAGTACTTGGATATCCTTAAGATCGTAATTTACGATTTCATAAGCGTAGAATACGCTTAGTGAAACGTAAAAGACGCTTCGTTTGGTCGTAATATACGTTTTTATTTTGAAATTAAAAAAATGCTCTGTAAAATGTTCTGTTTCAAAGTCCAAATTCCGATTTTTATGCCGGAAAAAGAGCCACCGGACATCATATTTGTGTTACGCGGAACACACGTTTAGCAAACAGTAAATTACGCTTAGCAAAACGTAATTTACATTTAGGTTCTTCTGCGTGTATCCTACTCTCAAATGATGCAAACAATGTATTTCCGTCTCTATCGGATTTCAAAATACTTTCCAAAAACAGATCTTCAAGTAAAATTGACGCATTCTGTGTTGTTTCTTATGGAAAAATAAATAACATACAATTGTCCATCACTCAATAAAGTTTAGTGGAGCTCTTCCGGCAGAATGCTTCCGACTATTGAATCTGTAAAAGCCGTCGAACACCATCCCCTTCGATTGACAGTCTTAATCGATCTTCCTTTACAACGTCCGTAAAATCGAAAGCAATGAAACTAGGACAATAGAATACATCCGGTGTCGGGTATTTGGTGATTCCTTGATGCATTATGCCCTCTCGAGTGTTAATCGGAGGGATAAAATCGTGAGATTTCTTAATAAAAAATAGGAATATTGGAATAGGAACACTCGTTGAAATGAGAAAAAACTCAGTGAATGAAAAGGGAAGAGACGAAATGGCTCGCCGTCCTTTCCGCCTCAAGAATTCCGACTTCACTGGGTTTGAAAAACCCCCTCGAGATGGCAAGGAGGAGACTGATTGCTCCACAAAGCGGCTCGTTCTCCTGGCTATCCCATTGTTCTCGTGGACAATTTCGTCGTTCATTCCAACAGAATAAGATGATGATTCAAATTGAAGGCGCGTGGGTGAAAGAAAATCAAGTGGAGTGTTCTTTAATTTCCATTGTTTTCTGAGGAATAAGGGAAATGATTGTTTTAATTGGGAAAGACTTGGATGAACATGTCAATGACCTCAATGGCAGAAGGTTTTATTTATAGTTAACAAACGAATTCTATTGAACTTTTTTTGCAGGACATCTCAGATCTATCTTTAGTCCATCCTTTTTTTGTCAGTAGCACTCCAAATTATTATTTAAAGAATGATGAATGAAAATCGAATGGAAATAGAAGACGAAAGTGAATGAACAAATAAGACATAAAAAAATGATAGAAAAACTTGGTGCTTATTGGAATTCTATTAAAAAATTCTATTTGTTTTTTACGCCAATTCTATTGAAAATTGTGCAACTTTATCGCGTCATTTTATTAAGAAATATTCGATGAAAAAATCGACATATTTTGATTTTTCTATGGAAATTATTGGACATGATTTTTTTTCAAGTTTTTTCCGTTGTATTTTCATTTGTTTCTCATAATAAAATCCAAGAAAAAACTTAAAAAATTCGTGTTCAAGAATTCCTCTAGAAATAATCCCAATAGAATGAGTTATAGGAAAAAATTAATACCTCTAGTTTTTTCCATGAACAAATATCTATTGAAAAATGCATGCGAAATTTACATCATTTTCAACAGAATTGATGCAATAAACAAATAAAAATTTTCAATGAAATTCTAATTCATTTTTTCAATGAGTTTCAAAGGAAATTCAGTAGAATCTTTTAGAGAAAATGCTAAAATTGTTTAGTAATTTTGTTCGTATGTGGATGTACAGTTACAACGACAGATTCAGATTGGATTTTAGATTGCATCTAAAACCTCCTGCAATTGATTTTGAAGTGAATAAAAATTAATTCTAATAACAAACAATCAGAAGAATTTTCCATTATATTTTGTTTCGAGTAATGAAGAAGTCTATTAGAATGTTTACTCGTTCATTCCCTCTCATAATTATTAGATTAGCTAGTAGAATGTCCTTCAATTTTAATTATTTTCTCAAGAATAATGGAGATGATTATTTTAGTTGGGGAGAAGTCCAATGAACATATCAGCAAAAAACAATAACAGGCTTTATTTATAGTTGACAAACGAATACTGTTGAACTTTTCCTACAAAACACCCGAAATCTATTTTTATTCCATTTATTTCTGTCTGTAGTACTACATTGTTATATGATGAATAAAAATAGCCAACGAAAATGAATACGCAAACAAAATGCCAGAATATAACGATCAATCACGTCAAAATTACTTCTAAATTGAGTTTGAAGTGGGCGAAAGTCAATTTCTACAATAAAAAAAAATCAAAAAAGGGCTCCGGGATTTTTATTCGAGTAATAGGATAACCCATTGGAATTTTTATTCATTCATTTCCTCTGGTAGCTATTGATTTCAAAGCAAATAGAGTGATTTTCAATAATGAAGAACGAAGAGAACTTTTCATGATTTTTGTTCAATGTAATAGAGCACTCCATTGAAATTTTTATTCATTAATTTTCTCTGGTTGCTCCTCATTGTTGAATCAGCCCATAAAATGAAAAACTATCAAGACTCATCTGTATAAAATCAAATATTTCTTTTTCATTTCACAGAGTTATCTCCCCTGGAGCTTTATAGACTTGTTTACATACGAAACCAATTCGTACACAATTCGATAAAAGTGCAATGTTTTTTTCCAACGGTTTTTACTGATCGTAAATTTTCTTCCTCGACGACGTCGCGTTCATATGTATTCGAGATTGAATAGATTTTGTAGATATGGATAAACATACACATGCATAAATTTTTCAATTTTACGTGCACGGAGGAAAAAAGAACGAAAAAAGGTTGTAAAATCTAGGTAAGGGAGAGTGGAATTGTATTTTAAAAAATGTGAGGCAGCCGGCGGCCTATTCTCGAGTTGTGTGAAGAGGACAAGGTTTTACAGATTTCATGAGCGAACGTTGAATCGACGTCGTTCGATATTCACACTAGAGACCTCTGTGTCATAAGTGAATATTTTTCGCTGACGGATCTCGTCTTCCAGGGACATTCACACGTGTGAAGATTCGTACGAGGCTACTTAACCTCAAACGTGTGTGTATGAACACCTTTGTTGTTCGTCAATTAGTTTGATAAAACGTGACTATTGTAATGGGTTGCAGAAATGGATAATTTACAGAAATATCTACTCTTCGATGAGTTCTAAAGGCGACGGATGAAGTTGTATGTGAATCACAATAGACGGAATGGTGTGGAAATATAGACATTCGTCGAGGAAAAATATTCAAATATGAAACAGAGGTCTCTGGTACGGAAATTGATGTTAGCACATGAGATCACGTACGAAACAATTTAATAGAAAATCCTAGCGAATTCGCTAGACAATTCTATTGAATTTCCATTGAACTTTCTATGAGTCTTTGGCCGATTCGATTACATGTTCAATAGAAAATATTGTATAGAAAAAGTCAATAGAATCGGATTTTTCTACACAACTTATTTTATTGAAATATTTTCTATAGGATTTCCTCGACTCAAATTTTCAACGTTTTTTGTTTGATTTTCTTGATGAAAGAAAAGAAAATTGGAAAGAGAACTAGAAAATTAGAGAAGAAAAACTTATAGAACGTTCAATAGAAATCCAATAGAATTGTCTCGCGAATTAGCTAGGTTTTTCTGTTAACTTTTTCCGTGTGTGATCTGTGAAAACTCAGCTTTGTATGTGAAAGTATCTTCATACAACTCGTTTAGTTAGTTTCTTCTTTCGAACGTAATTTTTTGCAAACAAATAGTACAATTTGTGAGTTTGTTCATGAGGTTCAATAGGACGAAACATCGATAATATTCACACCGCATTTGCAGAATTTTGTTTCCACTTCTTTGTTGATTTTTTCCTTTCTGTAAGGGAGGTTCCTGGCAAAATACACACCATCTGCCGTCACAGAGAAAAAAAAATTTGATTCTCAGGGTCATTTCCATCATTTATAGTAGGGATGCGAAAAAATGACATGACACATCACTGACCGGTAATATGAAACGTCAGTGACGGTTATGTGACACGGACAACCATGACAACCCGAGTAGAAATTTCGTCAGGCAGGCTTTTCGGCAGAGAAGGCCCTGCTCCGGTATCGATACGGTATACCTGATTACAGCATGCCAGATCAGGGCCTGAAGGGGACTATTACATGTTCACCTTACCAATAAATTCCAAACTTCAAGCAGGCATGCCTGATCATGCCCGAGCAGGGTCTTTTGAGCGTACCGTGATAGAAAAAAATTAAAGTTACATCAGCATGTCTGATAAGGAAAATTCCGGGGTCTTTTTCAGCCCGTTTCGATTGAACCCGAGTGCTTGTTGAGTATACCGGATACGGCCAACTCGATCCGGCCGTGATCAGGACCCGGTAAGGTATGTCGGGAATCCTTAACTTCGAAAATTCAATAAGTTCAATACGGTGAACCTGATCCGGCAATGATCAGGTCCGGATAAGGCATTCCGTACGGGACTTAGAAAAATTTTCATTAAACAAAGAATCGGGGTGGAAATGGTAAAGGGGGGTGGGTCGGAGAGGAGGGGGGATAATGATCAGGAAAATTATACTAACTGATATTATTCTACATTTAGTTCAATACTGCAATTTTATTGTGAGTATTATTGATATACTCAAAACAAACGATGATTTTCAAGAATGATACGGTGGTCGAGTGGATAGGGTACAGAACTTCTACACGGAGGGTCCCGAGTTCAAGTCCCGCACTGGGTGATTTCTTTTCTTTTTTTTTCTCGACCCACCTATTCTGGGACCACTATTTATTTATTTATTTATTATTCATATTTGGCCCAATTTAATAATTCAGTTAGCAATTTATTAATTTGTAGCAAAAACGAAACCAGGCCGCCTGTCACGGCTCTTATCAGGTTTAGAAATCAGGTCCTGATCATGCTTTGCGTTACATTTCCTATCAGGCCCGGATATGGTAACCGTAACAGGGCCGAGTCTTTTCTACGGCACAGCGGACCAGGGCCTGGCCAGCCAAGTAGTAAAATTTCTACTCGGGAATCTGTCGTCACGAGACAAAAACGTGAATATTTTACCATATGACCGTCCCATTCCATCTAATTAGTGGTACCCCAGGTGATACTAGTTCGAAATTTGATAAGTTCCCCATGATAACTGTCAGATATCGACAAACACAAAGCATTAACATGAGTGTCAGTAGTATTTCGATTTCAAAAAGAAAAAAACCAGTGGTAAGTTTATTGACTAAGTGTCATTTCTCTCGCTGGGAGTGGTCGAACAGTTGAGATCAATGAATGAATTAGATTTCAGACAACATTTTAGATTGAAAGGTTCAAGCGCCGACTGAGCCAAAATTCGACAATTTTTTATCACAATTTTCCACATAATATTCATCAGAAAATGGCACTCAATTTCCAAACCGAATATGCCACGGAATTTCCAACTGGGAATTCTACACCACATTCAAGATTTCCTTGCAAGGAAAAACCGGTGATATTGGAAAATTCATGACAAGTTTCTGTGACAGAAAAATTCATGAGAGTCACGTTACATGTAGCTAGTTGATTGTCATATACTAGCCGATAGTATAACCGAAATGGTGCCATGAAAAAAATTACGTCACACGGCCGTCAATTTTTCTGACCTGGCAGATTTAAAAACGTGACGTTATTTTGCATCCCTGATTCTTAGCTACACTGATAGAATGAGTCATTTACTCTAAACGAGATTCGTTAACTATTAACGAATGGTAGAGTTGAAGATAACCAAATAAATATTCGTTAATAGTTAACGAATGGTTCACTTGAAAGGTGAACGTTGGGTCAAACAAGGTTCCTCAAATATGCATTTGTCAACTATTAACGAATGAACATTTGGTGAGACCGAATAGACCCTAGCTTCCAACCAAATCCATTTAATAACAATAACTAATCCTTTCCATCAGTGTACTCATCCCTAAGTTTCAAACATCTATCCCCAATTTTTTAATATTAACGATAGTGAAATTCAATGAATGCAAAATTCTGAAATTCAGTGATTTTATCATCAATTTCTAGTAGCATCATTCATTTTCAAGGACCCATCTCTAATTTTTAGGAATATAGCACCAAATCCCAGTGATGAGTTCCTTTAACTCAGTGACATGTTTGCGAAAACGACAACTATTTTTCTCCGTGATGTTTTTTTTCAGTGAACAAAGGAGAAAATAATTCCTCATTACCCAATTATTCCGATGAACAAACCTTGACTCATATTCCACGTATGTGATTCATCATAATTCAGCCACAATCGATCCCAAAACCAAAGAACTAAAAAAATTGTAAATATGTATCATTAAAATGCTTTAGTTGTTTAGTTTTTCGACAATATATGCTCCCTTTCAAATGGAGTATTATTGCCTGCCGCCTTCATCATTCTCATTAACTCTCATTTTTCATTAATTTTAAATTATTTTTTTATACAGAATAATTGATGAGAAAAAAACCTTTAACGTAATTACTGGATATTCTTTTGATCAATGCATGTGATAATAAGAGGATGATAAATTATGTGAGTGAGAGAAGTATCGAAAAATGTCAGGATTTTTTCTAATATTAACAATGGAACTAAAAATTATAAAGGAATTATTAAGAGAAATGATAAATACTAAAGTAATAAAAATGCCATCATCTTTCTCTCTCTCTCAAGACTCCGTTATGATTTGCAGTTGATTAATGAGAAGAAAAAATGAAAAAAATAAATAAAAGGTAAATGTAACAATATCGAATGGCGTATCCTACTAATAATCACTAACAACCGAAAAGAAAAATATTTCGAATAAAAAAACGTTCATGTCACTATATAAACGTATGAGGCTAGTCAGTGTAAAGTTTTATTGTAAAACCCGAGCGTGATTGCGTGCTGAGGATTAATTGATATTAATTAAGATTCAAACTGAAGGGAGAGATTAGGTGGATGGAATGTGTGTGTGTGTGTGTTATGTACGCATGTGCAGACTTGATGACATGTACCTGCACGATTCGACACTATTGGACACTTAAAAATGTTGTTATCACGAAATATAATCTTCCGAGGGATTGTTTATATTCTCTAGTGATGGGAGAAAAATGCTGCGGTACAATTTTTGCATACTGTGCGGAAGGGTTAGTGACAACGACGTCGAATCGTTATTGCACGGAGAAAAAACATTGTGAAATGAAGAATATTTCAGTCAATTTTTAGAAAAGGGATCATTTTTTGTTTGAGAATAATTTTTTTCGTTGAGAATGTGACAAGATTGAGTGTTGTAAAATTTCCGTGAAATTATTCAGGGAAATTAACCCTAGTCTGCTCACCAAACGCGTCCGTGCGACTTGGCCACCTACGCGGGGATTCCCCGCCGTGTTATTTAGGTTTTAGTGTTGATAAATTCACTCTACACTACCTGGGAGCGTTTAGCGAGTTTCCGACAACGTAGCATCATGGGCAATTTCATTTAACATGGGAAAAAATAATTTATGTGTCCGAAATAATTTGTTTTCTTTAGGAATTCTGGGACATATGTTGTCCTAAAAACTACTATAATTTTTTAGACACTTCAATTGACAAAGTCAAATTTTTAAAAAATTTTCCGGTTAGCCAGTCAATTGTAATTAAAGAAAAACGACGCGCGGCGCGGTTTTCCTCATAGCATGAACAATCTAGGGTTAATGAAAAAGGGAACCATTCTGGTGAATATATTCTTGATTTTGCAATTGATTAAAAATTCAGTAAAATGTAATACTCAAAAATGATCTATTCAGTTGAAAATTTCCTAAAAACTTCATTTTCATCAGTTGTACGTAATGTGAAATTTTACGCACAGCTATTTTTCCACACATTGTTTGTAATTTCTAAATTGAATAAAAGTAGAAATGAAATAATTATTTAGACGGCAATTATTTGAATTATTTGATTACATATAATTATGCCATTGCCATTCATATAAATATATGAGATTATTCATTGCTACCAAAACATCATAAAAATGAATGGAAAAACATGCCGTTTTCTTTGAATTTAGACTCGAATTTCCTTACAACATTCAATGTTGATGAATTTTAGAACAGTTAATCTCACTCACTGAGAGTAATATTCTTCATCCAGAGAAATTCTTTTCTCTGTGCGAAGATTGGATCAATGGAGATAGAGAATAGAAGGATTTATAACTGTACTGGAGCGTATGAATGACGTGAAAATTTACGAGATAAAACACAATTTAAAGGTGTGAGAATATTATGGCGAATAAAAAGTGTAAATAGTGAATAAAGAAAAAATGTTACTCTAGAATTAATCAATGGATCAACGCGAAAATCATACAACAGATGTAAGACTTCCTCTGAGACTGCATTAAAATCTTCTTTCAAAGATAAAACATCATTGCCACGTAAACTGTCCGAAATGTCAATGATGATTTTATGATATAATTGCTCATCGATGCGTCGCTCATTATTATTTTATAATCGAAGTCAGCGAGGGTGTGATGAATGACTTCGTGAGTGCAATAATCGCCTGCTTGTGCATAAAAAAAATCATTCAATGTAGAGAAATTATGGGTTCATTCAAAGAAAATCTGTATTCCCAAATGCTCGTTAAATAAAGTGTTCAGAAAATTTTATTTCAAAAGTTGCAGGGGTGGTTATACCCATAAAAAATATTATGACTTGAAAACATCACGTTGAATTATCACATGTCCTTTCGGCATCTCAAGTTGAATCGAGGTCGTAAAAAATTCATGACGAAATTACGAAATCACAATTTTATGGTTTCTGTAAAAATTTTAAGATATTCATTGGAATTTAAGTGAAAGCTCCATACCAATTCTCGAGATAGTGAATTCGATGAGTTGCGATTGGATTTAACATCAAATTGTTCATCAAAGTTCTAATTTAAGTTGGAGATTAACGAAAATAAAATTGTCTCATGTCTGATTATGGCAAAAATCTCAATGCGAATTGCATTTTTATTTATTTCGTTGTGAGAACTGAATTATAGTTCTGATTAATTTTCGATGAAATTAAAAAGTAAAGAAAAAACAATTTCTTACGACAATGGGAATATTTAATACACAATTATTGAGAGTTTTCATTGCGGTCGGAAATAAAAACGGGAATTTTCATTGCATGTAATTTCCACAAAATGACAAAAACTAAAATTTTATATTAATGAGTTATGAAACATTTCCCCACAAATATGGAATAAACTCTTGCACCAATCAATGTAAAAAAAGCAAACAAAATCCACGTCAGTAAAAAATCCCATATATCAATAATATTTCAACGTTAATATTATTATCCCACAATATTTCGAGGTATTATCAAACAAAACAAAATGCAAAAGCTCACGAGACACATAAAACTGACCTGAAAAAAGTCATTAACACATTTTAATTTGCAATTTGAAAAGACGGCAAGAGCGGAATTAAATTCCCATTGGGTAATCGAAAAATAAATCGTAAAAAAATAATCGCGCAAATGCGAATGTAAATAATTTATCTATGAAAAACTGAAAAAAATGAAAAATCTAAAAACGATTATTACATTTTCGCGTACGATGGTAAGACTGGCAATCAATAAATTGCCTGGGGTTCAGTGGTCTAGAAAGATTACGACAATATACACACGACATTTCGTTGAGAACTTTTTCGCCTGAGAATGTGTCGTAAATATAAGGGGGAATATACATGAAAAAAAAAAATGAGAATGACTGTCTTTTACTTCACTCATACGTACCGTTTTAGATCGGATGAAGGATTAATATAAGTGTTTCATCTAGCCAATACAATGTATATTGTAATCTATCATCAGAAATAAATTATCGACAGTAATGATTCTGCCAATATCTGTTTGTCTTTTTCAAATATCCACATTTCATTTTCAATCAAGGGGATGAAAGTGGGGGAAAAAAGAAATTAAAATACGGAAATTAATTGATATTATTTCAACTAATTAGCATGAGCAGGGGCTTCGAGTGTCATTCCATAGAAATGCTCTCTTCCATGTTTTTTTTCGTGAATAAGTATATTTTATTTTTAATGGATTTGGCGAGAAAAAATTCAATTGGTTTAGATTTTTTTTTCAATTAATTAAATCCTCCTTTGTCGGATCTAAATTGAGTTCTTCGTTTGTTCTTCGATAATTATTATTGATCATGTTTCCTCATGCTAATTAGAATCAATGAGGAGAAGTAAATTTTAAATGGATTAATTTTCTCTCAATTCTTCTTTGTCTGCGTAACTCTCATCGATTAAATTTTCATTACATGTTATCGAATATGGAAAAGCAGATGCTGAGAATTTTCAAAGTAATTTCAAGTAAACGTATCAAAAACATAAAAAAAACAACCAACGCATTCGTTTGGAAATTTTATTAAATTTCAGTAAAAAATTCTATTTATTTTATTTAAGAAAATTAAGAGCGTCATTTCAATATCATCTGGTTCTGTCTTTTTCAAAAATCCACATATAATTTTCAATCAGAGGGGTGCAGGTGTATCATAAAGAGATTAAAATACGGCAATTAATTGATATTATTTCAAATAATTAGCACAAGCAGGAGCTTTGAATATCATTCCATACAAATTCTCTCGTCTATGATCTTTTTCGTGAATAAGTATATTTTATTTTTAATGGATTTTGCGAGAAAAAATTCGATTGGTTTAGAATTTGTTTTCAATTAATTAAATCCTCCTTTGTCGAATCTAATTTGAGTTCTTCGTTTGTTCTTCGATAATTATTATTGATGATGTTTCCTCATGCTAATTAGAATTACCGAGGAGTCAATTTCAAATGGATTAATTTTCTATCAATCCTTCTTTGTCTGGGTAACTTTCATCAATTGAAGTTTCACTACATGTGTCGAAGATGGAAAGGTAGATGATGAGAATTTTCAAAACAATTTCAAGTAAACGTATCACAAAAATTAAAAAACAACTTGCGCATTCGTTTGAAACTTTTATTGAATTTCTATAAAAAATTCTATTTGATTTATTCAAAAAAATTAAGAGCTCTATCTTTATATACAGCTTATTCTGGTGATATTACTTCTATAGAAATTCCATAATTTGAATTAAAAAATTCTTATTTGATTTTTTCAAGGATATCCAAGTACTTCGGCTATTTTTCTTCCAGTGAAATGCTTTTCTACTTTTGTAGCCGAAGATAAGAGCTTTCATTTGAGTCTCATTTGACCCCAAGTTTCCCGATCGTTAGAAAACATTTTGAAAAACTGAAAAAAATGATAAAGTTTATCTTTGGAGGAAGATTGATGAAACCATTTAAAAATTGAAATTTTTGAAAATTACCAGCAGCTTCTATAAATAATTTGTAAACAATGAATTTTCTATCATAGTAATCATTTATCCAATATTGTATCAAATTTATTCATATTAAGAATTTTACCAGAAAAAGGGCTATAAACGATATAAGATCTTGCTGTAATAAGTTGTATAGAAGGATTAAAATCTATCAATTTTCCTCAATTAAATACATTTATACGAAAAACAAGCATAAACAAATGATGCTAGATAAATCAAAATTGCGCTTATCGAAAACTAATCAAAATTAACTAGATTTAATGGAATTGAATGGAGCTGTGCTAGTAAAATCCATCATCCCCAAATATTAAACCTCCTCCCTAGACCCTCCACTCTCTCCAAAGCCAACAAGAAGATTACCATCCTCATCCGCTCCCCAAGAGCCCCCTAAAAATATCCCAGGTAATTAATTTGAAACGAAAACAATGCCAAAATCGATAGCCATCAATAATCCTCGTATCGAAAATTCTCGAAAGTGTCGTACACAAACAGTTTCACAAAAAGATCATGAGTGCATGAGTAGCAGTGTCGTTGAAATAGAGATAAGGCATGCCGACCGTGTCCTCAACTAATAACCAGGCATTTCCCCTTAGTTGAAAAGTGGTTTAGTTGGGATCATATAATGCAAACTGGGTCAAATTGATCGTATCTTAGTCATCTACAAATGCCAGGATACGATCCACTCAAGTACAGTAAATGGAGCAGACCATGTTCTTTTTCCTCGACGGAGTAATAAGTAGTAAAATATCGTTATATATCCAATATTCCGATGATGGGATATATCTCGCAATAAAGGAATTGAAGAAAAAGAGAAAAATTGCGGAGAGGACGGGTTATCGGACAGAACTGGTGGCCACTGGGGCAAATTGGATTTGACAATGGACGATATCTATTATTCTCCCCCACTGTCACCTCTTTTTTTCCGGGGGAAATACGGCACCCATCGTAAACGAATAAAATCCACTGACACGATATAATTGGAACCTCAAGCTATCTTCACTCCCATTTAATTTTCTGAAATATCGATACGCGAGTATTTCACGATTAAATCATTGAATTCATTTGGGGGAAAATTGGGGAATGGCTGGTGGTTTCATGATTACTATGTAATTAATGAGAATTTCATAGTTGATTGGAAGCATTAGACGTAGTGGAAATGTTTCATGAAACATTGGTTATGGTGGGGTGATTATCCGCCTTGTTAATTCGCTGGATTTAAGACTGAAATTCAATTCAGAGTTCACAAAAGTGGGAATTTATGATTAAAATTGGCGAAGAGGAAGATTTTCTTCATTGAACCAACATAGGAATTTCAACGGGTAATGTGTCATAATAAGGACTCTCTGGAATTTTCCGAGGAAACTGAATTATATCATCATTTTACAACAACGAAGGATTCTTCGTCAAGTGGGCCACCTATTTTCATCATGTCTGCAAATTCATTTAAGGTTGTTTTTCCTTGGTTTCTATATTTTTTTGGAGATTTTTAAGATTTTTTCCAGATTTTTAATAATAATAGGAGACTAGGTACGAGACAGATGAACGATTTATCGATTTTATTCACGCTCAACTTACTGGTGGGGGAAAAATTATTTTAAAAATACATAAAAAAAAATTTTTTTCTCAGCTTTCTAGTAAAAATATTTTCAAATTTTTTCGAATAGAAATAAGCACAAAAAATGCGAAAAAACTAGAAAAAACAGCGTAAAAGCGTTTTTTTGAACCTTATGGCCGGGTTAATTTTGATGAAAAAATTCAAGGATACTTCTGTTATAACACTTATCTTTCAGTGAAGAGGGCATCATGGGATCGCCAGTCCTTCTTAGGGGAAAAAAATTAAGAATGCAATCTAATGATGCTTTTTCTCATCCGACAGCTCGCAATGCCTTCCTATCATTCAATAAATGTAGAAAAATGCATTTTATAGTGGAATCAGTTGGGATTACCAAGAAAAACTATTCAATAGCATACATATTTGCAAGTTATACACTCAGAACAGCTTTATAACGCTGAATTCATTTAAAAAAAATCATTTGCCAATCGAATAATCGAACAATCAATTGAATGTAATAGGGAATAACTCTTTGAATGGAAATTTCCGGAAAAAAGAGGAAGTATGCCTCAATATCCAAAGATCAGAATCATTGAGTTCACTTTTCAATTTTTTTTCCTAAGAAGGACTGGCGAGCCCATCATGCCCTCTTCACTGAAAGATAAGTGTAATAACACAAGTATCCTTGAATTTTTTTATCAAAATCAACCCAGCCCGAAGGTTCAACATCACGCTTTCACACTGTTTTTTCTAGTTTTTTCGCATTTTTTGGGCTTATTTCTATTCGAAAAAATTTGCAAATTTTTTACTGGAAAGCTGAGGAAATATAGATTTTTTATGTATTTTTAAAATTGTTTTCCCCCCACCAGTAAGTTGAGAGTGAATAAAATCGATAAATCGTTCACCTGTCTCGTACCTAGACTCCTATTATTATTAAAAATATGAGAAAAATCTTAAAAATCCCAAAATAGATATAGAAACCGAGAAAAAATCACCTTAAATGAATTTGCAGACATGATGAAAATAGGTGGCCCACTTGACGAAGAATCATTCAATAAGAATTAAAAACACCATGAAAATTCAATTAGATTAGGTTATTCAATTAGTGGGATTCAATTAGATAAATAACGTGAAGGGTTGAAGGGGGTGACTGGGCCAATAATTGTGGCCTTTGTAGGGTTCATACCTGGTGCGTATTGCTAAGTGCTGATGAGGCTTGATATTTTGACTATAAAAAACATCTCATAAATGAAATTTAAAAAACTGCTTTTATGAGGAAAAGCTCGAATGGTAGGTTTCGTCTACATGTGCATCCATGTAATTAAGTGTGATAGCTCAAAGAGGTTAAATTCATTCATAGCAACCAGTTTCCGACCCAATTCACGTCGAAATACTTCAAGATTAACATATAAACTTTTATATTTACCTATCAGTAAATCTGGAAAATCGGAGCGTGCTATAGTATAATTATTAACTTTTAACGTTATACTGGAAAAAAATATAATTCTGCCAAGCAAGTTTGTTTCAGACAAAATAAATGCCCGTAATTTCCATACAAAATTTCACTATAACTTTTTGTCGGAAACAAATTTCATTCGCAGAATTATACTTTTTTCTCAGTGTAGTCTGGTAGTCTATTTTTGCGTTGAAATCGTGCGTTCGATTTCGGTAGGTCACATGTGACTCATGGTACGCCTTATGTGTCGTATGCGACTTGTTGAAGTCGAACGTACGATTTCAATTCGAGAATAGGCCCTGGTCACCGTACGCTACCCAGTGACTCTGGTCACCTCCGGGGGGATTCGCCGCTGTGTTATTCAAGTCCCAGGGTTGCCGAACTCACTCTACACTGCCCGGATGCGTTTAGCGAGTTACCGGCAACGTCGCGTAACGGGCAATTTCATTTAACCCTCGATTACTCGCTCAATGAGCGCGGCACCATCCGTTTTCATTTTTTAATATTTTAGCGAGTTTCTCGACACTTAAAAATTCTGAAAAAATAGAGTTCCTAGTTCAATTCTTTTATTGAGCATGGGCGTTGTCGGTTTTTTTCTCGGGAAATTTATTTAATTAAAAAAAAAGAAACTTCGAATGGACTGAAAAGCGGCGCCGCGCCACACTTGTCGCTCGACTCACCAAGTTCGTTAGGCCACCAAGACTAGGCCTGACTCGGTCGTCAGTCATTAGACGTGACTAATATGTATTGATTTGAATGATTGTGGTCCAAATTAATAAATTATGGTCCAAACTTGCTTACCAACACTCGGCAAGTCGAGTTTGAGCCAAGCTTGGGACAGTCGTTCAAACTCGGCGATTCCTGCAACTATACGGGAAAAATTCCTGGGAAAATTTTTTGCTGGGGTGCAGAATAAATTTTACAGTTACAGCAAAGGTGATCCTCGCGGTTAGTAAATTTTTCCGAGCCAGCGGAGAAATCTTCACTGTTTGTCTTATACTTTTTTTCTGATATAGGATGAAAAAGACCTAAAAATGGATTCCACTACACGATTACTTGATTAATTTAGCAATTTTTCTCCAACTTTTTTCTCTGTGTGGTTGTGGAGATAAGTGACTGAGCGGGATTACCCGCTGGAGGGTATAGGCATCGCTTTTCCTTTAGAATATGCATATAACATATAAAACTCCCTAATTGCAACTGTGAAAACTCAAAATTACTTCCTCAATTCCCTAGTGCATGCAGAACTAAAAACAATCACTAAACAGGAAAAACATGAGTTGAAGCATACAACTATTTGAAATTCTCCACTGGATCGGTGGGAAAGCCCGCTGATGCCAGCGACCAGGGAAACCCAATATACGGCGATGTATACTTGGCACGTCGGAGGGACCACATTGACCCACTGGGAGCCATTAGCCGGAGTGATATCATAATACCCGAAGATCAGATATATCACATGTTTTTGATGGTACCTTAGAGTTCTTCTGAGAGAGTCATTAGGAGAAAAAGAAATTCATCTGTAATGAGTGATAATAGAATTTGTGCTCTTCTTGATTTTATGATAAATTTTCATTCTTGACATCCTATTTCACACAAAATTACAGTGGTCACAAATTTAACTGACAGAATTTATAAAATTTTAAGTAAGGAATTTATGCCAAAGAATGTGACTTTTATTAAAAACATTTTCACCTTCAATGACTATCCGCTTTACTTTGTAAATAGCATTAGAGTACAAGGGTCCGTCAAATAAAATGCGCCTGCGATAAGTTTGATGATCAAATAATTCTCAAGGTGAACAACAAACTGAATCGAGGTCTTGAAACAACAAAACATCCTGTAGAGACGGATCTTTTGTCGGGAGTTGTCTGAAACCTGAGTTCAAAACCAAAGGTCATAACAGAGATGTCAGACAAGATGTGAATGTTTATTGAGGCCCGAGTGAAAGAGCGGATCACGAAATATAGTGCAGATGATTCTAAGGATGATTTTCCAGCCAGGGGAGACTCCTAGACACCACTGGACAATGTTGTCACAACTCTGCTTTTCAACTCTGAAACCAGAGTTCAAAACCAAAGTTCATAACCGAGATTTCAGACAAGATGTGAATGTTTTTTGAGGCCCGAGTGCAAGAGCGGATCTCGAAATATAGTGCAGATGATTCTAAGGATGATTGTCCAACCAGGGGAGACTGCTAGACCCCACTGGACAATGTTGTCACAAATCTGGTTTTAAACTCTGAAATCAGAGTTCAAAATCAAAGTTCATAACAGAGATGTCAGACAAGATGTGAATGTTTTTTGAGGCCCGAGTGCAAGAGCGGATATCGAAATATCGTGCAGATGATTCTAAGGATGATTTTCCAACCAGGGGAGACTCCTAGACCCCACTGGTCAATGTTGTTACAACTCGGGTTTTCAACTCCGGATCCAGAGATCAAAACCAGAGTTCATAGCAGAGATGTGAGACAAGCTGTGAGTGAGAATCTACGGTAAAATTTACCGTAGAGCGTGCGAATAGACACTGCCATCTGTCGGGGATGGTGCGGGCATTCAGTGCACGATAATGGCCATATGTTCTCGACTCATCGTTCATCTTCTTAGCCATGTGGAGAGGTGAAGACGAAGCGCTTTTGAATGGTCGAGCTGTTCGAGTTATCCCCTCTCACAAAATTCCATCTTGGCCTGAGTTAGTCGGTCTGGGGCTAGACGTCTTGGTTTGTTGCTGACTGGTGTTATGTCCTATCCAAGTTACTAGGAGGACAGTAGCGCCATTTGAAATATTGAGCGCCAAACTTTGAAGTGTGGATCCGTTAGCCGCTAAACCTCTGATGAGGACTCCATCGATGTTGACACGTTCAATGATAGGATAATTGGATTGAAGGTTTATTTGTGAATAAATCCAAACACCAGTGCTTAGGAGAGCACATTAACACTTTTATTCAAAATAACTCTTGACTCAAAAATCTAAAACTTGGACTACAAACTGGATGAACTTCTAATAAACTTATAAAAACTCATAAAAACTCTGAAGAAAAACTACTTGAAGAGAGAAGCTTGAAAAGTTGTCGGAACAACAGCCACGATGGGACTGACTTAAACTTAAGTTTTAAATCAAAGGGTTGGCTCAAAACACCTCCACTAGACCAAAAAATTGTGCGCGCAATCCTGGCCCAGAGGAAAGGGAAGAGGGGTATGCTAAAACAGAACAGGGGAAATGAAAAGAGGGAGGAAGGGAAAGCGTGCGACGTCGCCAGTTTTCCTCTTGAGGGGTCTCAGGCCCTCCGCGTAGGAATACAATGAACAAAGGAGAACCCAAACACGTGTGGACCACTTGAAACAGAGAAACTTTCGAAATATACCAGAATTGAGATTTTACGATTTTACGACTGTGACCGATGTGTTTATTTTTCTCTCTGAGTTTAGAATTTTCAGGAAAAGCCTTTCCGTAACAAATTTTGGAGAGTAATAAATTGAGAACTCAACTCAAGTACTTGACATTTACGATTGCTGGCAACGGTTTTTCTTACACTCGTCAAATTATTTTTTGTCCATTGTTCATTGTCCTCTGTTCGACCATTTTCTTGGCATTCTCAAATTTCAGACTTTTTATATTCATTTTGAAATAATAATTCAAATCTCGCGGATTAAAATGGCCGATAAATAGTACCATCTATAAAATTCAACGTCGGGACGTTACACCGGTGGTCCTAGTTTCATTTTGATGTAGAGCTTGGTATTGTGACTGTTTTGTCGAAACCATTCGGCTTGGGAATGTTCGGGAACTGTTGGAACAGCTCGTGATATTTTGATATCCCCGTGAGGGTCTTGATGGATGGCAGGTCGATTTCTGCGATCTATCCGCGACTGGTGAGGGATGTGCCTGAGTCCACTAGTCTGCTGTTGCGAAGGTTCACCATGAGTCTGTAATGGTAGAGGAAGTACGCGCCGGTGATAGGTTTCGAGATGTCGGCAATGACGAATCTCCATGAAAACCTTCGTTGCAGTCCCAAATTGAGTGCTAGGGTAGTGCTGCTGTGGGTCGATATGATTGTGCCGTACTGCTATAATTTACCTAGATTTCAAGATTGAACAAGAGAGAATGTCAGAACCAAGTATCAACTAAATAATATGAACTTGAGAGGCCCTGTTGAGCATAATAAACAATATAAATCGCCCGGGTAGAAACATTTCTGTCTTTGGAAGATCTTTCAAGAATTATCAGAAGAAATCTTTAAAAGATTATATCGAAGAGCTTTCTGGTGACCCCAAAAGATTCTTCGGAAGAGAAAATAATTCAGAAAAAATGTTGGAAGATCTTCGGAAGACAACTTTTTTTTCTAGAAAATTTTCCAGAATAAAAGTTAGTCGATCTTTGGAAGACAACTTTTTATGTTTTCAGAAAATTGTCCAGTAAATTTGTTTCTGTGTCAAAAAGTGACAAGGCGATGCAGAAGGATGTTGCCAAAGACAACCAGTTGAATCTATAGGAAGAGGATTCATTTTTGCGTCTAATCATTCGCCAATTGAATTATTCCGGCCATTAATTGAAGATCAGGGTAGTAAGCTCATCTGTTAGATTTGGATCTTGTGTCTCTCTTGACCCTTCATTATCGATCCACATCAATCTTCATATGGGAATGATTGCGAAACTCACACTCGTGTCCAAAGATTGGTATCCCGCACGGAAATTAATATATGAGGTATTCCATGCCAAATAAGTCACCGGCTGACCCTCACCGTCTTAAAAATTGATGGCGATTTTTTCTACGATTGGGGGACTTGAAAAACTATTTCTCAAATTTTTCAAGATTATTTTGACAGCCCAGTTCTGAGATTTTTTTTTCAAATTGTTCGTTTTTTTTTACAATAATTCGAGTTCTACTCATCCGATTTCGTTTTATTAGGGATCAAAATTTTGCATTTTTCACTACCTATAAGAATGTTTTTTGTCCAAATTTTTTCCAATCTCTAGATGCTCGACATAACGAATTTTCGAAAAAGAAGTTGAAAAACTTGAATTTGGCTAATTACGTCACGGTTGATTATTTTAATTTTTTTTCAGTAATTCCTATAATCAAAACAAAAATTTTGAGCCGTCATACATGTTGGGTTTCGTCTTGGATCTATTTAATTTTTAATTTTTTTTCTCAAAATTCTGCGAATTCGGTCAAAATACCCCAAAATGTCATTGGTTGACTTTGATTATAAACAGTATGAAGTAAATTTAAATATATACCTATATATTACATATTTTTTCGATTCATAATTAAAGTCGTTTTAAGATGTTTTCACAAAATTTTTGCAATTTTAAAAAGAAAAAAGAAAAAAAATGGATCCTGGATGGAACCCAATATGTATGATGGCTCAAAATTTTCGTTTTCCTTATAAGCATTACCGAAAAAAAAAATTAAAATAATCGGCCGTGTCGTAATTGGCAAAATTCAAGCTTTTCAACTTTTTTTTCTCGAAAATTCGTTATTTCGAGCATCTAAAAATTGGAAAAAATTTAAAAAAAATATATTTTTTTAGGTGGTGAAAAATGGAAAATTTTGCCTCCTAATAAATCGAAATCGGATGAGTAGAACTCGAGTGATTGTAAAAAAAAACGGAACAATTTGAAAAAAATCATATTTCCGAACTGGGCTGTCAAAAAAATCTGAAAAAATTTGAGTTTTTCAAGCCCCCTAATCGTAGAAAAAATCGTCATTAATTTTCAAGAGGGTGAGGGTTAGCCGTTGACTCATTTGACATGGAATACCTCATATGCATTTAATGTATTTATAGATTGAAAAAAATATATGTTACATATATTTGACTTATATGAATACTGGCGCCACCCCGGTCGCTAAAATTTTTCCGTTTTCAGAATTCCACCAAAGTTCAATCTTATGCCTAAAAAATATATTTCTGAAAGTTTGAACCATTTCCATTATTCATTCCTAAGAATGTTGAAAAAAAGCAATTATTTGCAGAATGTCGTTCGAAAGACGCTGATTATCCATGCTTGATTTTCGTCACTGAGGCCCGATAAGTGGCGCTTACGGGGGCTGTGTTGAGAGGGGGTAAATGGCGTTTAGCATACCAGGTCTGTAAAACGAGGTACAGGTATGATAAGTGAGACTTACCATTCCTTGGTCCGTAAATTCATACAGTTTCTAGATGGGTAACCCACAAAACATTCGTAGGAATACAACATGAAGTGAGCCATTATAACTGTCGCTTACATGAAAACTCGGCGGATCGTACAATCCACTGAGATGCGCCACCGCCACTGCCGATGGTCTCAATAGTAGTTATTTGCTAGGGAGTAAGTCGCCGTATTGGGGTTACATTGTCATACTACATCGACTGCATCTGAATTGTAAGATTTTTTCTGGAAAGAAATCAGTGAAAATTCGAGAAGAAATCACAAAATGAACGATTTTATTCCTGATAGTCATGAGAGCGATGGAGAAATCGTATTGTTAGAATGTGATGAAAAATGTGAGTATGTTGCGAGAAGAAGAGTGGATGTTGAATTTCTCTTCAAAATAAATTTTGAGAAATGATCAAACCCTCTTTTCATTCTTCCGATTTCACGCAATTTCCGTTTCAGCAGGAGGATTTCCATTCCCATCTACATGTTTTTTCAATGTTCTTGACAGAATTTAGAATGTTCTTGACAGGCGGAGTTTTTTTGTTCACTGTTTTTGATCGACAGAAAAGAAAATGAAATTTTAAAAAATAGCAGTTTATTTTTGGATCAATAAATAATCCCCCACCCCTTCCGTTGCCATTTAGCTTAACGGTGAGTCTTTTCTGCTAGTTTGAGCGAATTTTCCTTGAAAAATTTGGGGGAGTAGGAGGTGGGATTGTTCAACGAGGATTCTCGATGTACGACCCCTCCCCCCTCAATCCCTCGAATTTTTGAAAAAACTCGCTATAGTTTCCGAGATATCCTTGAAAAACTCACAGGCAATTTAGATTTTTGTCTATTTTATCATGTATTTTTTTTTTGTCATTTTTTTTCAGTGGGGGGCTCCGCCCCCCATCCCCCCCCGGAGCCTGCGGCCCCTGGACCCTGCTTCTGCGCCTCCACCCCACCTCCTCCCCTTCATCGGGCCTTCGTGACAAAAAATAGTATATGTCATACGGACCATGACGTCGGTTTGCGATTCGTGTGAGTTAGTAGCACTCATCACAAACCTCCGTCTACGGTCCTAATGACACAATATACTATTTCGAACTTTCCCTAGGATATTTAATGAAGAAATTGGATAATTGAAAATCTGAAAGTAAAAGTATTTCGACTTTTTTGTTTCATGGACAAAATTTAACACTTATTGATTTTGTAGTAAACTTAACTATTGGTTTCATTAAACAGAACCTTAAAAAACAAAAAATGACTTGGAAAATTAGATCAATTTTTTTTATTCCACCCGTGATAGTCAAGTTGATCTAATTATCAATCATTTCCATTACGTTGTCAGTTTCTAGCACTTATCACTTACAAATATCTTCCGATTTAATTCATTATAAACAAATACATGTGTAGAAAATATGCACTGATGGACTTTATACATGTGTAGGAAATATGCACTGATGGACTTTATGCATGCACGTTGTTTGTTTCTTATTTGAGGCTAGAAATCCGCTTTGAAATTTTCTTGATACATTGAGGAATCGTCTTTCATACTGCCATCTTGCGGTATTTCTCCGCAACATCGTACTAATTAGCTGATATGATGCCCAGTTATATTCAATTAATCGAAACCGAATGCAAAATAATCGTTCATCCCCATGAATTCCGACATGTTCGATCAATAACCAATCTTATTTATATATAAGGCAATAAGGAATATGCCACATACTTTGCCCATATATTTAAAATACTATATTTTTTGCGGCTTTTGTATGTTGAAATATATGCATGGCATATTTTTGAAATAGGCGACTATATACTTTAAATGTACATAATATATTTGCGCGAAATATGTCAATAAGTATTTAATAAAGATGCCACGCATATGCGACTTATATACAGATGAGTATGCATCAAATATTGTGTACATATCACATATACAGTGCTATTGAATAGCTGAAGCATTTATATCCAATATGTACTGAACAAAGGGTATATAATGTCGAATTGCATGTCGAAACACATGTCGAATATATCAACAACTGGGCCTTTTTTTAACAGGTTTATCGCTTATTTTTACTGATTTTTACTGATGAGAAATCTTCTTCCCTCTAACCTCTTACTTCCTCATTTTTTTTTGAAGAAGGAAACCATGCGGCGCCCCAACCTCGACAAATGTGCTAAAAAAAAAGCAAATTAATATTCCAAACTGTTTTATTCAGTTTATGATCAATGCCTCATTGGAAGAATCGATGAAGTCACAAGATCGTAAAACGAACCCTTATGTACATTTTTCTATCTTTCAACTCGAGAGAAATTACTCGACTGTACGCCCTCTAGCAGCGTCGAGTGTGCACTACAAAACTACGTCGAATAAAGTTTTTTCAGAGGAAATGTTCCGCATGCTTGGATTTATTTTATTTTCTAACACCATTACATTCGTCGTCGATTTGAGATAAATTGCCAATGCTGTATGCGATATGATATTACGTTTAAATTTTTCAATTGCTTCTATTTTCTATCTAAAAGTGTAGTCCAAAGCATACTAATTCAATGATTAGCCGAGATGTTCAAAAGTATTCATTTTTTCTTTTCCCTAATTTTCTTTTTCAATTGAAAAAAAAAATTATTACCTGCAAAAATTCAATCTTTCAGATTTCTGAGTTGTTGACTAAATTTTTCATTTCAAAATGGATTAAAATATATTTTCATCGCACGCTTCGCGTACCTAAAACGTCCCGTTTCCACACATTGTGATGAAAAATATCGTTCGATACTCGTGGGAAAAGTGTTTTTTCGCTCGTGGGAGGTTTATAGCACGAGCCGAAGACCAGTGGGAAACCTCCCATGAGCCAAAAAACTCTTTTCCGCACCCGTAACGAAATATACTATTTTGGATTTTCAACAGAATTATTTTCATCTCCATATAAACATCCGAAATTTTGGCTACCAGTTAGCATTATTGAGTCACACTTATGTATATAATTTTCTATCCATCGATTCAGCACATCATCTAATAGTACATTAGAGTACAAGGGCACAAATTTCGTTTTCGACGAATGTGAAGTTTATGCCCGAGTGGTCTATACTATTTTATGCCACATCGTGCAGAAGTCGAGTTTGAAGCACGCTACGCGAAGCGCAGCGTGCACGCTTCATTGATCATAAACTCGACTTATTGCACGGCGTGCCACAAAAATCTTTTGTTCCAAAAAATGATGCATCGTTATCCTATCAATAATTTTCGCATTTCCATAACTTAGAAATTCATCATTTTCTCTTATATCATATCAATATTCGGAAAAATATGTCATAATCTAATAATAATATATTTCACAAATATTCGCAAATATACTGGCGACAATATGAGAGTGATCTTTCCATCTAACCCCTACTTCCCCCACCACCGACGCGCGCATGCGCAATGCTGCGGGAGCACACCCTCAATCCGCCGGTGCTATTTTCTTGGGTTTTGAAGACGAAAATTTCGTGCAANGCTTGATCTATCGTGCATATATTTCATATAGAAATAACATACATTTTCCAATATGTTTCTTCTATAGTGGAATTATAATTCGCATATATATAAAATGCGCATATCATATAAATGCACATATATTCTACATATTTCTCCAATTTATATTTTTGAAATATTTGAAAATATACGTAAAATATTTCGCATACTGTTTTTTGCCACTTTAATATGTCATATGGTTGAAATATATGGGAAATATATTTTGACATATATTTTTTTCCATGCGGGATCACGTTACGGGCGATTGACAAAGGTATTCAATCCACTCGAAAATCAATTCATCCGTCCATATGATTTGCAGCTGCTTCAAAAAAAGGACTTGTGGAATACCCTGGAAGAGGAGGGGAAGGCCAAGAAAATTAAGAAACCCGAATGATTTGGAATCATCGCTGCTCACAGAGAGGAGTTTAAGTGATGACGATGGTGAACTCCATAAGGCCCGTAATTATCCTGTAATCATTGAGGATTGTGATAGTAAAGAAGAACCTTGTGAAAAAGGAGAAAAGATTCTCAATCAAAAGTAAGACCAAGGAAGCTCTGAAAAGTTAATTTTGTGGCAATACGCAGAGATCTGGGGGAGCAAATACAAAAGAAAGAATTGATCTTGCTCAAATGCTACTGTCCACAAGAAAACGCGCTGGTCCAACTCACGAGGACAACGAGGTTGAATACTCCGATGAGGAATAAGATGAGGTAGAAGGTAGTAGAGAACTGCATGGTGGGAATAAAGAACAGGGTATGAATAGATCGTCAGCAACATCAAAAGACAAAATCGATTTAACCAAAACTTCAACAGCATCAATTCGCAATGAAGAATCTGATGACTATGAAGATGATGAGAATAGCGATGCTCGTAGCGGTAGGAGGTTGAAGCCGCCAGTTCCTTCATCTCGACATACAGAGAATTTTGACGACACAAAGGCAGATGGAGAGGTTGAAAATCATAATATGTGAGGTATTTTTCCAAGCGCGTTTGCGGGATTCAGGCGCGTGGTTCTCCATGAACTTTCAGCGACCCTTTGGACTCTCTCAACCCGAAATCAGAACGATGGGGATAAACGAGAGAAGACAAAATACCAAAAAGGGCGCCAGTCCTTTTAACCTTCAAAGGACAAGGTCACGATGTCGAAGCGCGTTCCACGACCAGTTCAGGAAACCGCGGAGGTGTGTGGGAACGGGCGAACAATTAATGCGGTTCAACACCATGAATTATTCGGAAATAAAATAAAATATATTTTTGTCACAACAGTAAAACAATAGAAAAATTCGGCCAAATTCCAGTGAAATAATATTCGCTAGTTTTCCCTGTGCGGGAGAGGACTCCGGCGAGCAAAGGTTCGACACAAATCAAAATTATCAATTGTCTGAAGCTACAATTTATAAATTTTCAGAAACTAACTGACTGTGTGATAATTACAAAATTAAGTGATTCAATAAAATGCGGGAGAGAGAACTCTACACGCGGTATGATTCGATACAGAGTATTAATATTTTTGCACATGCGAAAATAAGAAGTAATTACAAAAATCCAATATTTTCACTTGATTGGAAAAATGAACCAATATCATACAGCTACAATTTAATGACGAAATATTATCATTCGCGAGAATCACCCGAAGCGCGACAACGCGAAGGCCACACGAATGAAGAAATTGAACAAAGTTCCAAAATCAAAACCGATAAACGGCAACAATATGAATGAAATAATTAATATTCAATAACGAAAATAAAGGAATGAGGCCAAAGGCCACTGAGTGCCGCGCCCGGAAGGCAAAAGGCTCGAATTTTGACCACTCAAACGGTGCCAAAATGGCGACCGGAGGATTGAATTTAATAACCACGCGTGCACTCACCAAACTTAATTACACTCACCGTTTATTACGCGAGAAACTCCAGGATAAACTCGTCTGGACCCTCAGTACGGCGACGTCAGGAAAAGGTCGGAAAATCCAGGCACACCAATGTAATAATTGTTTTAACAATTTAAAGAAGCTCAAAGAGCGTAATAAAACTTTAATTGCGCAGAGCAACTTAATATGGCTAAACCCCAGCGAAGACTGTCCGTCGGGGCCGTATATCGCCCCGAGGAACCTCAAACTCTTTTCTATCCCCACCCCGATCACGTAATGAAGCGCGGAGAATCCGCGTTATTATATGATTTTGAATTGGGAATTTCAAAATTGTTATAATTCCCAATTCCTGAGTCCCAGAGAACTGAAACTTGCGCCGCGCGATCGGTGGATGTGATCCGCGTTGAAGGACGCAGAAGCCAACATAATCCGATGCTCCCTCAATGCTGCAGCATGAGTTTTTTACTGGGCGGCCTTGCGCCACCGATCCATCGGTGAGGTGGTGGGGGTTCGCACGTAGAGGCCTGAAATGCCTGGGGGCCTATTCTCGAAATATTTCCGTGCACGGAAGTGGCTTCGTAGACGAATTGCGTATAGGAATCATATAGGCGTTCCGGCAACGGAGTCGATTCCGCGCACAGAAATATTTCGAGAATAGGCCCCCTGCTGGCGTGCGTCGATCGTCTCTCGCGTCCTTCGTGGTGTGAGTCTTCCAGACTCGGTGTGTGCATGGGTGTCGGTGTGGTACTCATCTGCTGTAGCGTCGACTTGTAGCCATTCCCGATGCTCCGCTCCACTGCCCTCGTCTCGAAGCTCACCCGTAACCCACGGTGAGCGCAATTGACAGAATTTGAGAAAATAATAAAAGAAAGAGTGAATATAAGAAATAAAGAAACTGACAATTGTGCCCTGGGTAATCCGACACCTCGCTGGGGTAAAAATACTAATTTTCCCCCCATGCTCCACGGTCAGTTCAGGCGAGGAACAGTACATGATTTTTATCATGTTACAAATAATAAGGCACGGAAACTCAAGCGGCAGGAACGAATTAGTCATATTTATGCGATATCAGAGGGAGAAACAAATGATGGAAAAGGTAAAATGCAACGTACTGAATAGAAATTACCCTCACTTTTCCCGGATTTGTTGATCGTCGTAAGTTGTGTCTCGAAATGACCTTCACTTTTCCTATATTCTTTGATCCTGCCCGGTGGCTTGCCACAGTGGGTAAATTCGTTGCCTCACATGCGAAAGGTTCCGAGTTCAAATCCCGACCGTCTAGAATGGTGCGATCTAACCATTTAAAGTCTTGATCATCATCGCAGTATACCCTAACCGGGTCGAAGGGATGTAAAATAACGATAAAAAAATTCTTTGATCCTTTTGTGCGAGCTTACACTTGAATTTCAATTCGACCTTGCATAATAAAGAGTAAGTGAATGTAAATTTTGAAGAATATAGCTCAAACAGGATATCAATTAAAATCATTTGTGAAATTATAATCCTTTGAAAAAATCGGATTCGACAAATGCTCCGTTGCAGACATTCCACGAATGACAAAATCCAAGTGCAAACTTCCCGATGATGGAAAGAAATATAACTTGATTTCTCCAGGCCAAAGACGTTGCCATGAAGTATATTGGAACAATATATTGTACCACGAGGACGGTAAGATGAAGTTTGTAAGGAGTGTGAAGTTTGCAACACAAGGCATCGGTAAGGCGAGCTGAGTCCTGATTTACCGATGCCGAGTGCTGTAAACTCACACGACTCACAAACCGACACCACCGCCCGAGTAGAAATTTCAGTACTTGGCTGGTCAGGCCCTGTTACGGTTACCACATCAGGGCCTGATGAGAAATGTAACGCAAAGCATGATCAGGACCTGATTTCTAAACCTGATAAGGGCCATGACAGGCAGCCTGGTTTCGCCCTTACCTGGCATAGACTTTGCTACAAATTAATAAATTGCTAACTGAATTATAAAATTGGGCCAAAAATGAATAATAAATAAATAAATAGATAGCGGTTCCAGAATAGGCGGGTCAAGAAAAGAAAGAAAAAACAATCACCCAGAGCGGGACTTGAACTCGGGACCCTCCGCGTAGTATTTCTGTACCCTATCCACTCGACCACCGTATCATTCTTAAACATGATCGTTTGTTTTGAGTATATCAATAATACTCCCGATAAAATTGTAATATTGAACTAAATCTAGACTAATATTAATTAGTATAACCCTCATCATCATCCCCCCTCCCCTCCGACCCACCCCCTTACCATTTCCACCCCGACTCTTTGTTTGGTAAAAATTTCTCTAAGTCCCGTACGACATACCTTATCCGGACCTAATCATTGCCGGATCAGGTTCGCCGTATTGAACATATAGAATTTTCGAAGTTAAGGATTCCCGGCATACCTTACCTGGTCCTAATCATGGCCGGATCGAGTTATCCGTATCCGGTATACTCAACAAGCACTCGTGTTCAATCGAAACAGGCTGAAACAGACCCCGGAATTTCCCTTATCAGACATGTCTGATGTAACTTTAATTCTTCTCTATCACGGTACGCTCAAAAGGCCCTGACTGGGGCATGATCAGACATGCCTGCTTAAAGTTTGGAATTTATTGGTAAGGTGAACATGCAATGGTCCCCTTCAGGCCCTGATCTGGCATGCCGTAATCAGGTATACCGTATTGATACCGGAGCAAGCCCTTCTCTGCCAACAGGTCTGCCTAAATTTCTACTCGAGCGTCCGAATGACGCATACTATTTTGTATCACAAAGGACCGACATGGCGGGGACAGGTGAACGCAGCCTTCGTATGTACCACTTATCGGGCATCAGTGATGAAAAAATACAGGAGGAATCTATAAAAGCTCACCATTGAATCACTCTTTTCATAGATTGAACTTTATCCAAAAACTGACGTATTCGTCAAGAGAAGATTGTTGTGGAATGCCCTTCAGCAACGTGCAAATAAACTCGACAATTTTGTGTGTGAGTTGATGCAGTGTATTCTAGGCGACTAATTGAAAAGCATGACACTGTATGGTAAAAAAAAATAAGGCAGCCATTCAGAAATCAATTTACAAGGCCGTGAGGTGTCATTTTAGACAATAAAATCAATTCTATCAGCCATTTATTTATGAATTGCATAACTGTTGCCGAAATTGTTATTATTACCTTCTAACTGAGCCCTGTGCTTTGTGAGGATTAGAGACATCACTCACGATGGATAAGACCAGAGAAGTGAAACATACGGAGACAAGAGCGAATCGCCAACTTTGTCATGCTTTACCTCCATGACGTCATATGATGAGTTCGATGAGAGGGTTTCAAAGTGCATCCCTTGCTGCATCTTATCTAATGTCTCCATATCGTTCAATGTCGCAGAGCATGTTAGCCTATATGGGAATATTAAACATCTGGTGTCTAACGTCTTATATCTGCTGCCTGATTTTCAATGTCTTCAAACTGCCTTGGTATATTGAAGATTTCAACTTATATGGAGCTGTGATATGTTAGATACGGTATGGTATTCTGTATTCGGAGTATTTACAGTCAATGAGTAGCCACGATATTTATAGTATCTTGCCGCTGATGTCTGGTGTCCGGTGTGTACCAACTTCTTACCAGAATTTGGACAACTTAATGTGAGGGGTGACTTATGGCCTGTGTCAGATGACGGGAAAATTTCGTCTAATAAGCAGTTATGGAATTTATGGCATCAAAATGTTGAAGTCCATAGAGAGGCATATTATCGGTAAGGTCTGGTGTGCATTGTTTTTGTTATGTAATTCTTCCCATCGTTTTGCTCTTTTCTCTCGGTTAATCCCTATGATGGTTTCACTCGACTCGTTCGTTTGCTTCATCGAACTAATCGGTCCTCTTATGATCTTCTCGCTTGTGTTCCTTGTTTGACTATCATAATCATCTCGTTCCAGTTGGTCACTTGTTGCTTGCATATCAAAGTTTTGCTTGTTTATTCTCTGCCCCGCATGATCGTTTGATTCCAGAAACCATATTCTCGATGGTGGTTAATGCTTTTTCGTGCATGAATCGGCTTTCATTAACGGAATGCGTATGAACATTATATAGGGAATTCGGCGCCGAAATGATATTTCTGAAAGAAGAAAAATTCACTGACAACGGAAATATGATCCCTTGAATCCTTCTAATTATCTCTTCACGCGAAATTCTAATCAAACTTATTCTCTATACAAAATTTTTTCGTGTTTCCCCTTTCGTTCAGAATTCAGATGTGTTTGAACTTCTTACATCTAAGGGGAGTGAATAGTCTCGTGCAAAGGAACGTCCGAAGAGATGGACGGGAGTATAAACGGATTGTAACGCAGCTATGTACCCGAAGTCGTCCAAGGAAATTGGAGGTTACTGAACCGGATGCACAAGCTCCGCAAGTTCTGCAACAAATTCCAGAACAAAAACTTAACACTCCAATGAGCATAGACAGAGAAACTGTCTGACATTGTTCATATAAGATATGCTATTTTATGATATCATATTTTTTACATAAAATATTTATATGGAGTTATGCTTTGGGGACATTTTTCAAACGTTAAAAAGTATCAATCTGAATGATCTGTTTTTTAATCGAATTTGTAAGGCTCGGTTCCGATATCTTAACAGTAAAAGGTCTAAAACAACTATAAAATTTTTCAGTTAATTTTGCTTGACTAATATCGACAATCAATAACTCGGTACCTGTTTGGTATTATAATTTTCTATAGTCAACGTCATTCTTACTTGAAAAATAACACCATATGATATGGACAATATGATATGTCTTCGAGATCACCCCCTTCCTCCCACGTTAGATTCATGAGATCACAGTCATTTGACCCTTATGATCATTCTTATTTCATCGTAAATATTTCGAAAGCTTGGCGCCTCCTTTGTCTATTCTCACCTCATAGAAAAACCCCAGAAAAACCTAGAAAAATATAAAGAACCAACCGTTTGGAAGGTGTAGAATTTATCGAGTATTGGTAATCGAGGCATCTTATTGAGAGATTTTATAGAAAGAACAAACTATATATTTTTCCATAACGACTTTCTATAAATTAGGATATTATATTTGTAGATGAGATGCAGAAAGATCAGGCATTGAGTGAATCAATGAATAGGTGAACAAGAGACAGACATGTAGACGACAGGAACAGGAGGGACTCTAGGCGACGAGACGAGAGGAGGAGCAGAAGCCAGTTTTCCAGCTTCCACTTGAGGAAGTACTCCTATCAAAGAGATAGGAGCAGAAACAGACTCCCCGGCTGCGAACAAAGCCGTGCAAGACACAGCAGTAATCGGGATCACTGGAATCGATATCCCACATAATGGAACTGGGGGGGGGGAGAGAAGAGACCAACACAGATGGAGAAATAAATATATGGATAGTAAATAAAGAGCCAGACGCTAAGGTTGGTCGATCCTATCTCAAGTTTCGGTAAAGCTCCTTCTTGCATGCCGTTGTCTCGTATTCTGTTCTGCTACATTGAGTCCCTGCAGTCAGTTCGTGCTGGGAATCCTCCTTGAATCCTCCTGTTAAAATGTTAATTTTAAAAGACTTCAGAAAAAAATTGTCATAAAATTGTTCATTTTTCCCCCATATGAGTTGGAAATATTCGAAGGTATCGACTTTCAGCAGGATCATGAGCAAGAGTTCTAAGAGAAGTTCCACCTAGACTTTGAATAAGATTTAATTTCTGATTTTCAACAAGACATTGATCAGAATATCCATAAAAAATTTCCGCAGCGGGACCAGCAGGACTTTAGGAAGATACACCTGAAAGGTCTACTGCAGCTCCTTCATATCTGCGGGATTCAACAGTTATGAATTTCGAAAAGCGAAAGCCAAAACAAAAAGAGATTCGTAGAGCTCCCGAAACCCCATTGAATTTTTATTCGAACCAGTAATTTTTTTTCAATGATAGAAGCAATCGGTGATGAAATGAATGAAATCGGCATGGTGCATCGATGTGGATCGATAATGAAGGGTCAAGAAAGAGACACAAAACCCAAACGTAGAGGATGAGACTACTACGCTGATCTTCAATTAATCGCGGGAATAATTCACTTTGCGGATGCTTACAGGCAACAATGAATCCTCCTCCTATAGATTTAACTCATTACCTTTAGGAACATCCTCCTCTGAAGACATAAAAACATTGTTTACAAAAGATCCAACTTTTATTCTGGAAAATTTCCTAGAAAAAAAAGTTGTCTTCGGAAGATCTTTCAGCATTGTCCTTGGAAAATTTTCTCTTCCGAAGAATCTTTTGCGGTCACTAGAAAGCTCTTCGAGATAATCTTTTGAAGATATCTTCCAAAAATCTTGGAAGATCTTCCAAAGGCAGAAATTTTTCTACCGGGTCGAGTTTCATATAATTGATTTAGCATAAATCCCTAGAAACAAAAATTTTGGTTTTCTATGAATTTCCAGATTTGCACAGAAAATAATGATAAAAAAAAGTGAATTTTCCATGAGCATTGGATAGTGATGTTGAATACTTGAAAAAAAAGTCATTCAATGGTATCGCAATAAATTCCGTTCATGTACCCGGGAAAATAGAAACTAACTCCAAATTCCCTGGCACGCGTTTCAAATTCTCCCGGAGACGAGAAATTTCATTTATCAGACTAATTAGGGTAAACAGGACAATTTCTGGACGGGGGTTAGTTTCTGGACGATTTCAACTTGCATTGAATATTCCACAAATAAAATGTGATCAATAATTTTCTTCTATTGATCAACATTTAATAAATAACAAAAAATATGACCCAGTCGTTCAGAAATTTAATTATTCTTTGTTTTGTTATTTTCACTTTAAACTATTTTTTTCTGCTAATTGAAACATTCTTGAAGGTATGGCAGCCATCATATCCCCTTTTAGGTGATTCTTTTATTTTAGATCCTACCATGAAACTCGAATTTCCTGTAACCGTCCAGCAATTGGCCTGGTCACCCTATATCCAATTCCGCTCTCTGAACTGCCCAATCAAGTCATGAAATCTCAATGCAGTGCTCACGATTTTTCGACTTGTTAGTTTCATCATCACGTAAGTCATCAAAATTTATATTCGATAATTTTGTAAACTCCTACCGTGAAAGATGAATATTTTTTCTCCATATAATTCCAATCAGTGAAACGGCATTCAGTGAAGCCAGCCATAATCCCCGAATACCCCTAGAGCATTCAAAATTGATTGGGATATTTTCCTCAAGCTTTCCTGTACACAAATCAACGTGTCAACTTTTTCAGAGAAATTCCCCGCGCAAGCCCTCGACATTTTTTAGCCCAAAAAAAAGGTGACACTCGTTTGTTCGCAAACAAACCCATCGAGGGATATCCGATATTTTCTATGCTATTAAGGTATCAACTGATTAAAATCACAGTTCATGGTGTTCTGTTCACATCCCCCCCTCTTCTTGCCCTCCACCCCTGCCCTCTCCAAATTAAGTAACTATATAGGGGGTCACATGAATAGTTCAATTGAAGGCATGGACGATGGAAACCACGAAAATCCATACAGTAAAAAACTTTGGTGTTACTATCTCCATGATAAAGCGTTGAATATTTCGATATTAAAATCACTTCTTCTATTAAGGTCATTTCAGCTCCACTCCAAGTAAAATTTTGGTACAGAGTGGATTTTCAGTTTTCCCACAAAACTGTGTTGATTACCATGGCGGTGTCAATTTTCACTTGCAGCCCCTACCATCCTCGGGGAGGGCATATAAGGACTACCCCCGGATATCAGAACTCAGAATCGGAGCTCATAGCCCTGAAGATACAGAATGCAATGTAGCCCGGTGGCTTGGTGCAGTGGGTAAGTTCGTTGCCTCACATGCGAAAGGTTCCGAGTTCAAATCCCGGCCGGGTAGAATGGTGCAATCTAACCATTTAAAGTCTTGATCATCATCGCAGTATTCGCGATGTTAAATGAGCGTTAGATGGCGCTGATGAACACAAAAATGGTGGACCTAAAATGTACCGATTCAAATATTTTAGTAAACAAACTATAAATTATTCTAGGTTATAAGTATACGTGATGTAAGGGCCTTCAAACCGTATAATTATTAATATGAGCGACTTATTGGAATTAAATCTGGAGGATATATTTAACTATGTTGGGGATGTGTCCAGAGCGGAAAATAAACGAGCGTGTGTCGAAGGTGATAGAATTGTCACGTCTGATTTTATATTTCACATTGGGGTCACTAAGAAGACTGAGAACAGAGTAAAAATCTCTGCCTGGTGTGTCAAGTCTTCAGCAATTCATGAGACTCCTCATAAAATCAATGTACAAATTGGTATAACCAATAACAACAAATCGATCGTATAAAATTACTTACTGTTTCAGATAAATTAATGTTCCCACAATGTGTTTGCATTTTGAAGAGCCAGCCTTGCAAGTGCATACACATTCGATCGATTTGTTGTTATTGGTTATACCAATTTGTACATTGATTTCATGAGGAGTCTCATGAATTGCTGAAGACTTGACACACCAGGCAGAGATTTTTACTCTGTTCTCAGTCTTCTTAGTGACCCCAATGTGAAATAGAAAATCAGACATGACAATTCTATCACCTTCGATACACGCTCGTTTATTTTCCGCTCTGGACACATCCCCAACATAGTCAAATATATCTTCCAGATTTAATTCCAATAAGTCGCTCATATTAACAATTATTAATAATTATACAGTTTGAAGGCCCTCACGTCACATATACTTATAACCTAGAATAATTTATAGTTTGTTTACTAAAATATTTGAATCGGTACATTTTAGGTCCACCATTTTTGTGTTCATCAGCGCCATCTAACGCTCATTTAACATCGCGAATACTGCGATGATGATCAAGACTTTAAATGGTTAGATTGCACCATTCTACCCGGCCGGGATTTGAACTCGGAACCTTTCGCATGTGAGGCAACGAACTTANGAATCGGTACATTTTAGGTCCGCCATTTTTGTGTTCATCAGCGCCGTCTGACGCTCATTTAACATCGCGAATACCCTAACCGGGTCGAAGCGATGTAAAATAACGATAAAAAAAAAGAATGCAATGTTTGCGAACCATCTATTAGCAACCTCCCGCTCGCCGGAGCTTTCCGTTGAAAAATTCGGTTCTACGGGGAAACGAATTCACAACCTTTCGCACACTAGACTTGCGTCTAATCCGCTCGACCACCGAGGTCGGTTAAGGGCCAATTTGAAACAAACAAAAATCATTGTAAAAAAACCAAAATTATCAAACAATCGTAACTTCTTGAATTATTAATATTTTTCAATTTTTTTTCAAGACTTTCGTCTAATAGCCATCTTTTCAGAAAAAATTTGCTACCAAAATCGCCCGGCATCGACTTTTTTGGTCTCTTAATTTGGCGTGGATCTGCTCATATTCCGATTTTTTTACTGTGAATTCCTTCCAAAATTAATGAAATCATCTCTGTAATCACCTGAAATCGTCTTCATTACTCATTTATGGAGTGAATAGCCCCCCGGTCTCATCTTTCATTCAAATACGTCATTTCTCTCGATGCATTCCACACAATCAATGCTCCAAAGTACCGAAAAATTTTTGGGAAAAGAGACTTCGCATTTTTTTAAGAAATTAGACTCTTCAAAACACCAGAAAGAGATACGACTTCACGAAGACTTAGACTTTGAACGAAGCATTTCAGATATTTCCCGTTTCACAGAAACCACTTATTCACCTAGGTTATTACGTATCCATAAAGTATCGATACATATCAATTAATCAACCACTACCCCATCACCTGAATCTGACTATCAAAATAGCGTCCACAAACAAACTTCTCATTCCCACCAGAATCCGTACAACAGCCCGACTCAATCCTCCCAAAAAAAACATTTCCCTCCATCAAAATAAATCCTTCTCCCGGTTGTTACAAACTTCCCCATCGTCACATGCAATTCTCGCCATTGAAAATTTCAATTAAACACTGTAACACCCAAATGAATAAAATACACGGAAAAAATTAGGGACATGTATCCTTGACAGATGTTCGTGCAAGAGGTTCAATTATACCCAGGTGTATTTAAATTGCAAATAAGTAGTGCGAAGCCAACAAAAACATCAGTGAAAATTCTCATTCAGATACCTACCTGGGGTGGGTCGGGAGGAAGGGGGGAGTAGGTGAAATAAACGGGGATAGTGTGGGCTTGCCTGGCGCAGAGAGGACGCGCTTTCAGTAGTATTGATTACAGCCTCCTATCCAGGTGCAGAGGCAGGGTCAAATATACCCATCTCTGTTCCCAACCCATTACCTACATTTTGATCCTCCCACTCTCCTGTTTTCATCTCACTCCTGGTATCGTGAATTTTCAGCCTCTTTCCTCTTCCAGCGTAAACTCAACCCAGCAGTGCTCGTTTCACCTTTACCCCAGGAGATGAGAGACCGCGAGGAGATGAGAGGAAGAGGGAAAATTCAACGGAGGGAACAAGAGATGCGATCCGTGCACCTGGCTACATCCAGCAATCCTGGCTTATCCTCTACCTCCCACTCGTCCACCTATACCAGTCACTTTCAGTATTTCATATCACCTGTACGAATCTCCGGTGTACCACGACCGTCATGCTACACAAATCTTGTACGGGTTTAGCTGCATTGAGAAGCAGACTCAATAATATGGAGAAACGATTTAATCTGACATCAAATGCGCAGAAAGAGAGGCAAGATGATTACGGGTGATAAGGCATGACATTTCGTAGGAAAATATTACGTCGACGGGGGTACGCAGTGCATGAGGTACGGAGTTGGAAGACATCTCTCATTTTCTGTTAATTTTTTTAGCGGTTTATTTTGGTTGTTGGGAACGCGAATTTGCGGAGGGATTTTATTTTGTGGAAATGATAATGTGTTTTGATAATTTGTGGGTTCAAATGAGAGGATTCTCATTGTGGTTTTTTTTTCATTCATATTTTCGTTTGTCAGGAATTGCAATCAAATGGAGAGAGAAATAATTAATTATGGGAAGATAATTAGTATCGGAATAATGCACGATTAAAAAATTGAAATTCTATTGATTGTTGAATATGGAGTATCTGAGTGGAAATTGCTTCAGGTCCACCTGAATTATGATCGGAATCCAAACTAATATGAATGTAAATTTCTTTGAGACACCTCACGTAATAATTGATCCAGTTTTTGTAATGTTGGACTGATCAAGTGAGTTCTGATGAGATCCTGACCAAGTTTTCATCTGAATTTGATTTGAAAATTTAGAGGTGGAAGTTAGAAGTATCAAACTTACAAAGAAACTATCTTGAGTGGAAAAAAAATCATCAAGCTTCCATCTGTTTATTAGTGTTATGATTATTAGCATTATTATTTAGTAATGAAATGGATGAAATTTCAACTAAATAAATTTCGTCTTTCAGAATACACGCGCAAATCCGCGAGATCATGAATAATTTCGAAGTCAACAAATACCCCGATACAGATAGTATAGGCGAAGCTGAGTCCGCTGAATAATAATAGCGCAATAGTCTAGTGGTTAGGGCGTAGGGTTAGTAATCCTAGGGTCCCCGGTTCGATCCCCAGTATCGGAAAAAATCATAAGGTTTTTTCAGCGGTAATTACCGTAGGGATTCATTAAGAGAGGCGATCTACGGTAAAAAAATTGAACTATCTGTTATTTTGAATTAATTATCATTAATAATTATTATTGATTCCAATGGACAGGTCATCCAGTTTGAATATGTTTGGTTTGATCAAATCCAGAACTGTTATGCCTGATCAAGTCTTGATTAAAAACCGCGTTACATGACTGATCTGTGCTTGAACCAGTTATCATATCAATTTCTGATCAATTCTCCGGTTTTCACCTAATCCAGTCTTGACGTGGACCTGACCAAAATTTACATTCGCATAGTTTTTAGGAGAGCGAGTCTTTTATTTCGATTTCGAAGGGAAACAAATTGGAAATCCCCGACGATTAAAAATTAAAAACCCCTGACGAAAAAGTTATGAATTGATTGATACAGAAAGGGAAGAATAAAAATTGGGAATTAAAGCCCGAAGAGATATAGGAAAACTGAGGGCGCCAGGATAACATGGGCTATATTTCAACAATTACAAATGGTTAGTAGCAGGTCGGGAAGAGGGGGGACACGAGGTAATTTTATGCTTGTTCCACCGACTTTGTTCTTCCGTTCCTCCACTTAGCCTTTATAATTATTGAAATATGGTCCAGGCTATACTGACTTCCTCAGTTTCCCTATATCTCTTTGAGCTTTAATTCTCAATTTTTATTTATGAGAAATCATACAAACAAGTGGTTTTACGTTTCATTTTCAGGGATGTGATTTTAAAAAATCAGGCGAAACGTTGTACTTTTCAGCAATTTTTATATTGAATTCGAAATATGTTTGCTGATATATTTACAAGCACTCTTCTATAATTTAAAAATTGAGGTAAATTTACCTATGCCGGTCTTTTTTTTGTTTTGTTTTGTCTATCTATCCATCAAAAAAATGGATGTAAAATACTGTAATATCCAAAAATTTTATGCGTGAATTTTAAATTAAATTAAAATATAGACACAATGTAAAATAACAAACTCAATAATTGAGTGGGATATTTCGTTATTTGAACAGGATTAAAAATTCCAAAGACACTGAAATCGAGCGCAACATGACGAAATGTCTCACTCAGCACGCCCCATTACACAATTTCAAAATTCGCACACAGAGGAACGATTGAAAACCGATGAATTGAAACCCCAAAAACCGAATGAACTACTTCCCCATCAAAATCAAAAGAGTGGGAAAAGTCATACGACATTTTCCACCAAAAATGGACTCGTTGGAGCCCATGTGACAAGTGACCCCAAAAATTCATATAAATATGTCAGAAAAATCAAAATTAATCAGTCTTGAAGAAGCGATGGAGCGGTAACAATTCTGGTGGAAATAGTTCATTTAATCGGTCGGGTTTTTCAATCCTTCCTTCGATTACGTGGGATAGTACTGAATTAATAGTAAGTTATGAACAATTAAAATTATCCGGGAATCAAATTTCTTTAATCGAGAGTGGTGACTTTTCTTACAAATAAGGAATTCGTTCATTGTGACGCGTTGTGGACAGTCTCAAACAAACTCTTAAACTCTTAAAAATTCAACTGTGAAAATTTATTAAAATACCAACGAGTAGAAGAAAGTGTTTCTGTGAAAGTATCCATAATAGCCTTTAGCACGACTAATTTCTGGTGAGGCAATTACGGATTTACCCAGGGATCTACAAACACATCGATTAATTTATAAAAAACAGACCGAATTGTGAGTAACAAAATTTGTAAACCCAAATTTGAATCCTTCTGATCATTCCAGGGGTAGGAATTTTAACTACATAAATTTCTGTAAAATCACGTTTATGTTGTTGTAAACCGAATAGTTATTCAAAATATATTTAAATTCAAATTTGATTATCATTAAAACTCCAAATTTCTTGATTAGTACTTAGTCTCAACTCAAACCCTATCCCTAAATCTAACCCTTTTCCTTTATATTTTAGAGAAAGGTAAGAGTATAAAAACTTTGCGTCGTCCAATAATTATAAAATCTAATAATTTTAGCTTTGATTTTAATGTGACAATTAAAACATGTCCTTTCGACGCTAAAATCTTTCTCCGGACATAACAATACATGGTGCAATACATGTAAAAAAATAGATAATTTACCAAGCGTTATGACCGACGCGTTTTTTTTATCAACTGTAACAAGTGCCCCTTCTTCTTGAAATTCAATTGATGTACAATTGAGTTCTAAATCGTAAATGCATATATTTCCCATGATTTCTCCAATACGTACTCAATTCTAGTCCCTTTGTCGAGTATCTTGTACGGAGACTAGACTGTAAATTCACTATATTGTGACGAAAACAATTTCTTGTTTTTTTTGCGAGGAAGCCAATTTATAAGAATTTATAGTTCTCCTGATATCTGTAGGAAATGAGATCCAATGTCTCACTGATTTTCCTGAAGTTTTTGTAATGACTGGTTGGAAACTACTTTTTCGAGATAGCGCGTGAATTGTGAAAAAAGGTCGTGTAGCTCCTGAATCTATTTCTGAGTCGGCGGTAACGATTCGTACGTGGTCCGCTCTGAGTGAATTTATATAGAAATTTGAAGTTTCGAGAAATTACAGGGATGTGATCCACCGTATTTTGAATGCACACTCAATGTTCTAGTGGTAGAAGGTCGTGCAAAGGTCATCCCCAGTGGTAAATCTACATCGGTGAAAATGAAAATTAAATGAATGAGAAATAATGAATTTGTAAGATTTGGAAGATCTTCGGAAAATCTTTTGGAAGATATTTCGAAAGATTATTTGCAAGATCTTTTCTGTGTCGCAAAAAGATGATTCGAAAGATGAAAATTTGTCTTCGAAAAATCTTTCAAATATAATGAGAAAGATCTTTGAAAGGTAAAAATTTGTCTTCGAAAGATCTTCCAAGAATAATATAAAAAGATCTTTGAAAGATCATTAAAGACGTTTTTTACAGCTCTAAAATTTGGGTCTCATTCTGGACCTGGACCCAAATGGTCAAGCCAAAAATAGCCTGGCCTTAAATTGTTGGGCCCAAAATAGTTGAGCTCAAAATGGTCAGGCGCAAAAATTGCCAACCGCAAAATATGAGAAAAAATGATCAGGCCGAAAATTACACCAAAATGCGGTCAGGTCCAGAATGAGACCCAAATTTTGGAGCTGTAAAAAACGTCTTTAATGATCTTTCAAAGATCTTTTTAGGGGCCATGTCTCAAAAACTTCGGCTAAAAAAACTTGGTCAAAAAAACTTGGTCAAAAAAACCTCGTCAAAACAACTTCCCAACTAAAAAAACTTGAAACAAAAAAAACTTCAGCAATTTAAACCTTAAAATACTTGAAAAAAACTTTCAAAAAATTAGGAAATAATGCAAAAAAAAACACAAAAATAGAGCACTAATAACACTTTAATGAATACCTATGGACAAAAATGTAGAGCAAAATATCTGATTTACCTAATAAAGTTATTCAATGAATATTATTCAAAAAATTTAGGGAATCGATTCACGCGATAGGTAACCAATTTAAGTAGTTCTCCGAACTCAACGTAGCTCTGAAATAGAGTTAAGGTAGCAGGTAGCTCTAATTCTCCGTATAGATTTTTATCGTGACAAAAAGGTAACGGTTTATAAATTTTTACTCTCTCTCTCTCTCTCTCTCTCTCTCTTTCTATACATAAGTACCCTGGAGTTCCGCAGGTGACGAATTCGCCTGGAATTTCGTCACATACCTCTACATTGGAGCGTGAAAAGAGTTTCTGAAACTATGGGTGCCCCGGAGGTAATTAAATCAAAAGCATTGGTGAAAGCGAAAGGGATTCTATCAAGCCCGGACTCTAGACTAGGTTGGTTATTTTATCCAATGGACCTTTGTTTAATGTTTCACTCTAAATTTCTCTCGTGTTTTTCTGTCATTTCCTTGGGCACAAATTACCTGAGAAAATCACGAGTAAAGTATTGGGCTTTCACAACGATGGCAGATTCAGCAGTGTTATGCCAGAGGAAAAAGATTGTGTATCTACAAAAACTAGCAATGGTCTCAAAATCTACCATCAAAAATGGTCAATTCTTTGTAATTTGAAAGAGTTATTCCAACTCTTTCAAGATCACAATCCAAATGACAAAATTGGGTTTTCATCATTCGCAATGTTACGTCCGAAGCATTGTGTTCTTGCTGGTTCAAGTGGAACACATACGGTGTGTGTTTGCGCAATGCACCAAAATATCAAACTAATGATGATTGGTATGTTATCAATTAATAATTTCTATGAAGCTAGAATAGTTGTGCATGAAGGTTTTACTCTCTATCTACTTTGTTCAATGTCTATAGGTTCGAACTTGAAAACTTTGATAAGTGACACACCTTATCCATTGGACCATTACAGTAATTGCATTGAATCCATGATTTGTTATGACGCAACTCCTAAATGTTATTTAAGAACATGTGAACATTGTTCAAGTTTCGAAACGTTACACTCCTTCATCAAAAACACACTGGTAAAGAATGATAGTGATACAATTGTGTGTAAGCAGTGGGTTTCGAAGCCTCGTAGCTCGTAGTAACTGTGACGCAAAATGTTGACGAATTCACGGATAATTTTTGTGAAAAGATGATTGCACTTTTGCCTCACGCATTTATCGCAAAAGAGCAAGGTAATTACGTTAAGGAGTTGAGGGAATCATTGGCGGATGGAGAATTTTTGGTCATTTGTGATTTCGCAGAAAACTGCATTTGTTGTGCAAGACGCCGCTCCGGGTTTCCATTGGAACAATGACGCGGCAACCATTTATACTATCGTCATTTATTATAAGGAGAGATCGAACGTTATTCATAAAAGTCTTGCAATAATTTTCGATCATTTGCTCCATGATGCAGTAGTAGTTCACATGAATACCAAGAAACTCATTCAGTTCATAAAATCAATAAATCCAAATGCAGTGAAGATTTATTACTTCTTAGATGGTCAAAAACTTCAAGAATTTTATCAACATTTCTTATCATAAAGAGGATTACGGTGTTGATGCCCAATGGCATTTTTTTGACACTGCTCATAAGGGACCGTGTGATGGCGTTGGTGGAGCTTTGAAAAGGGCTGCCGCTCGAGCTAGCCTTCAACTTCCTCTCGATCTTGAAATCACAAGACCATATGAACTTTATGCATGGGCTTCAAGACATTTTACTCATCTCAAAGCTGAATATATCCCTAAAGAGGAATATGAACAAGCTATCGATGATTTGAGAAGTTGTTTCTTGAGTGCTAGACCACTACCTGGAACCCACAAGTACCACTGTGTCATTCCAAAGGAGTTGGAAATTTTGAATGTGAAATTATTTTCACGGAGTGATAAAATCAAATCATTTACTGTTATCTATCGATAGGTCTGTGAAGCGGCAATTCATTGTCATATTTGAACTCGTTCAATTAGAAAAATAAAATAGTCTTTTTCTCATACTGAACATCGAGAAACATTTTATTTTCCGTTCATGTAATTATTTAGTCCCTGAAAACCTGAAAAATCGACTTCCATACGGAAAATGACCGGAACTATGACATATAATTAGAGGCCCATTTTCCCCTTTGGTATTTCCTCGTTTTTCATCATTTCGAATGTACTCAATTTTTTTGAGAATTTTAAATCGGGTCGAACTTAAAAAACCATCAATTTTAGTAGGTTTTTTTTTTTTCCAAATTTTCAATGTAATGAGGCATAAAAAAAATATTCCTGTTATGGAATGAAAAATTCGATTAAAAACACACGTTTAAAAAAAACATCCCAATCGCTTCATTTTTGAGTGAGTTATGTCATTTTAAAAGAAAATAAGGAAAAAAATCATAACTGCTGAGATCATGCACCAAAAAATCTTTAAAAAAATCAGTGGTCATTCTGAGATGAATATATTTCTAGAACAAAATATTGCATATGTAGACTTAGGCGAGGGTTTTGCCCTCATTTATTTCACTTTGGAATACCCCATATATTTCCACTACATATTGTTACGACTGACTAATTTATCCTCAGAATGCATTCTATCGGTTATGCATTTTTTTCATTCCATTTGAATCCCTCTTCTGAAGTTGGTACTTTCTTTAATTATTATTTATTCTTAATTGTTTTTCTTTGACCTTTCTTCATATTATTTTTCTATCGTCCCATTTATTTAATAAACGTGTTATTTTTAAACCCATGCATTTCAATATATAACCAGTATATAATAGAATATTTATGCAATATATGTGGAATATATTTTACATCTAGGCCACTTATAAATGACTCAGATTTTACACATATTTCAGAATATATTTTTGGATATATATGACATATATACCACATACAGCATCTTTCGCCAAAATATATGCAGTATGATTACGATGTATGTCATATATATGTCTACATATTTTTTTTTCCGTGCGGGATTTTCCATTATGAAAAACAGACTTTCCATCGGAAAATTGCATATTTGCATCGTTTAGACTAATTTATTAATCCTACCATGAAAAATTAGACGCTTATATTTGAACGATTACAAAACCGATCCCGAAGCAAAAATCTGTAAATTCCAGAGAGATAAAATTTTATGAGACCTTCTATTTTCCTAAAACTCTTTTTGGACACAATTCCTATAAAAATTTCGGATAGTTCGGATGTTCTACACGACAGAGACCAATCTGAATGAATGTAACGCACGAGGAAGTTTATAAAACACGATTCATATGATTTTTTTCTGCCAAACTCATCCAATAGATCAAATAAAGAAAAAAAACAGTGCATGTTATTTCAAAATAAATTGCCATCACATGTTAAAAAAATATGGCAGATACAGGTAGATGAGAAACCTGTTTCTAAATTGATTTTCGGTCACACATTCACGTCACGTAGTCAATACTGACTGTCAATTTGCCATTAACTCTTCGGTACGAAAGTTTCTGGAAGTGACGTTGACATCATCTGCTCGGAATGCTATTTGATGCTTCACGATACACGATGAAAAAAATGTTGAAAGTTATTTTCTGTGAATAAACTCAAGTACAACTTCTCAGTTTATTCCCTCCGTATTCTGAATGCCCTCTGTTTTTATTGTAACAGTCGAGTAAATAAGGATTCAATTTGAATTCTCCTTCAGCTGCAATTTAGGGTTGAATTGATAACTACATACCAATCGTGGTGGATGCGCTCTGGTGTATTACATGACATTGTTGGATGATCCGAGTGGAGTGGAAGAGCATATCAATTATTACTGTAACACACTTTCTGCAGTTGCATAGTTGTGTACGATTCCTCATTAAAATGAACGCTGGGAGTTTATTCAGACAGTAAATAAAGCCCTCGACAGTCTTTTGGTAACATTTTCGCTGTGCGGAGTGGAGAAAAAAAAGAATACTACGAGAATAACGTATTTGAGCTCATTGTGCATTCAGAGATATTGGAATAAGGATTTTCTTCGTTATTGTCAATGGAAAAACTTATTACCTAAATAGAACCTGCAAATATTCCAATTATTTTTCACTCCGTCAGAGAAAAGGAGTTATCATAAGTTAAGGATGTTTAGTCAAAACCCACATTATTCACCATAATTTTGATACTGTTTCATATGCCAGGTTGATATTTGAGCCCCACGTAAGTAATAATCTTAATCCTTCCATCGGGGCATCCTATTAAGAAATGAATTTCTGAAAATCACTTCTTGTGACATTACGCTTAGGGAGGAAAGGTGACCGTGTGAACTTTGATATTGAAAAAAACTATAAACCATTTACTTTAGACTATGGAGAATCTGTCGACGGCGAAAACAAGTAGGGGACCGGGCCATATAGGCGCGATATCTTCGATTGATTTTCGAATTCCTCTAAGAAAAAGTTGAATCGCCATTACAAGTCGAGCAATGCGACAACACCACACAACAGCTGATCGAGGTTGGTGAAGTCGGTGACGATAATTCAGTACTGGAAGCGTATGGACACGTATAACACACATAAACATTCATCTTACTGTTATTAGTTGTTTTTCGTTATTCCACGTAGTAATCATACGTAATCGAAATATTATAACAAAAAAATATGGCAAATGGAATTGTGGCAAAAAAATATTATAAAAAAAAAATGGGCGGAAAACAACGAATTTTAGCATTTGCTAAAAAAAGGGAAAAAAAAGAAAACTAAAAAAAAACATTTTTTCATGATCTAATAAATATAAAGCAAAACGGATACTTAGGTTTGTTCGTTGGAGTATAGCGAACATTTAATTTAAAAAAAGTTGAAATCGGATGAAAACTGTGGTCCAAGAAGCATTTTTAAGTTAAAAACGTGAAAAATGACGTCTTTGGTGGATATACGGGGCAAAACGGTTCGGGTCTGAAATTTTTCTCATTTTTTTATATATCCCTTCATATATCAAAAGTCATCCAATGGCTCTTAAGGCCGATCCGAGACTTTCAAATTTTACCGCGGTCTCCCCTTAAAGTTGCACACGTGTCTTCGGCCACCTAACCCGGATTGTTGGTTTTCCTGAGAGTGTGTCCGTGGAATGACAATCCAGGGGAGCAATGAGAGGGGATCCAGGGGGTGCAAACCAAACTCGCCCCCATGACCCCCTGCCCATATCGTAGAGTCCAAAGCTGCACAATCGTTTACCAAAATTCTGAAACAATCTGCATTTGCATCCTATGAAATTTGTTTCAGAACTAAATCCACAAAAGCTCCCGCCGACGAATTCCTCTTCCAATTGGTCAAATACGTACGGACTTGCACCCCCTAGATCCCCTCTCCTTGCTCCCCTGGATTGTCATTCCACGGACACACTCTCAGGAAAACCAACAATCCGGGTGGCCGAAGACACACGTGTGCAACTTTAATTAGGGGAGGGTGGAGTAAAATGGAAACTTCTGACTTTTTTAAAATTATTCATAATTCAGAAACAAATTTATCAATTGAGCTCAGTTTAGGTTCGTCTCAAAGGGAAAAAATTGTTCTTTGTATTGGAAAAAAATTATTGAATTTCATCAACATTTCAACCCCTCATTAATATTTTTTAAAAAAGTCAGAAGTGTCCGTTTCAACCTCCCCTACATTTAATTGCAATTTATGGATGATTGTTTTTTTATTTCATAAATTACAACTGTTTTTTTTTACATGTTTTCTTATTATTTACAATTGTGCTGCACAAAAGGTCTTCCAAAGAAGTCACGATCCCTTGGACATCAGGGAGACACTTTACTTAACACCATCAACTCCGACATTTAACTATTGGTTAAGAAATTTTTTTTTTTAAACCACCATTATCTTCACACTCTTTCCATTTAACTGTCAAGTCTTAGTTATTTATTAATTTATTACCAAGTTTAATTTTTTTTTTATTGGACCACGTTTAATTTATGAATTAATTTTAATATATAACCTCTTCATGCGGTACGCCGAATTAAAATTCAAAAATTTGATAGTCCACATTCCGGATTCCTCCGTTCGAAATATGCGGAAATATGGGAACACGGGGTGAAGCGATCACGTGATCACGCGGTGTGATCCCTTCGTTTTTTCTTCGCGATAGGCCCCCAGTGTTCAAAACCAGAGTTGTGACAACATTGTCCAGTGGGGTCTAGGAATCTCTCCTGGTTGGAAAGTCATCCTTAGAATCATCTGCACTATATTTCGATACCCGCTCTTGCATTCGCGCCCAAAAAAAACATTCACACCTTGCCTGACATCTCTGCTATGAACTCTGGTTTTGAACTCTAGATCCACAGTTGAAAACCAGAGTTGTGACAACATTGTCCAGTGGGGTCTAGGAATCTCTCCTGGTTGGAAAGTCATCCTTAGAATCATCTGCACTATATTTCGATACCCGCTCTTGCATTCGCGCCCAAAAAAAACATTCACACCTTGCCTGACATCTCTGCTATGAACTCTGGTTTTGAACTCTAGATCCACAGTTGAAAACCAGAGTTGTGACAACATTGTCCAGTGGGGTCTAGGAGTCTCCCCGGGTTGGAAAATCATCCTTAGAATCATCTGCACTATATTTCGACACCCGCTCTTGCACTCGGGCATCAAAAAACATTCACATCTTGTCTGACATCTTTGCTATGAACTCTGGTTTTGAACTCTGGAAGTCGAGTTCAAAACCAGAGTTGTGACAACATTGTCCAGTGGGGTCTAGGACTCTCCCCCGGTTGGGAAATCACCCTTAAAATCATTTGCACTATATTTCAGCACCCACTCCTGCACTCGAACCCCATTAAACCAATATAAATATACATGAGACAACGTTCACATAAAATGTAAAAAACTATTTATTTCATCTTTTATTTGCGGTTAGTCAACTATTTGTCAACTATTTATTTCATTTCTTATTTGCGTTAAGCTAGACTAATATTCGTATTCAACGAATTAATATTTTGAGAGAATTATTTCCTAGTCTACTATCGGCATATCAGTTATCAATTGATTCGATTTGTCCAGGTTATTGTCTAGATTTAATTTGAGAAGTAAAAGTTGAGGGTCTACGATCTCCCATATATCCACGGTAGAAATTACCTTGAATCCCCGGGAAAACGTCCCGTATATCCACGGTCAAAGTTACCGTGGAGCGTGTGAATAGACACTGCCTTTTGTATTTTGATCTCTATTGTAAGCTGTATATTACCATAACATTGAATTAAAAAAATAATATCCGTAAATACCAGGCTGAAAAAAAATAATACCTCTAAATATCAGGCTGAAGGACTTTGAGCGATGGCCAGTCGCAAACCGCTTGCGCCAAATCACGTTAAAAATAAAGTGAAAAGGAAAATAATAAATTAATTCCTTAAATTTAATTAAATTTAATTTTCAAATCATTACCAAATTGTTACCAAATTATTTACCCAACATTGTGAGAATTCAGTGAGCTATTCATGTAATTAATTATTACGTATATTTCCACATGTTCCCTAATAGCTTTTCCCCAAGCTATTTTTTTACTTCTATACCGCCTAGATCTCACTATTTATTCCCCTCATCATAAATGTAAACAAAAGGTAAACCAAATTAATCCCAATGTATAATTCAAAATATTCCAGATAAACAGCCAGGAGCATTATTTAAAATAAACAGAATACTGATTCTCAACGAACCTCCGGGGGAAGATACAAGGCAAATATTGATCCAACAGTCGAATGTACCTGTATTCATCCAGTATGTTTTTTTCATATTTCTACCTTTATCTTTTTTTATGGACTCGGGCTACGCAGTTGAAAGGTTAGACAAAGTTTGAACCCTGACCTACCCACCACTGCGCCAAAGTCCCGTGAGTTCACTTCATTGGTGAATGCATCTAAAATATTCACAAACACCCATGACATCCAAAGCCCCCATGTATGCATCACGGCATCCGATTGAACGTACACATCGAACAGTGGATGTCCTTTGAGCCACTGTTTTTCGATACTCTGTTTTCCATTTTATTTTTTATTTTTCCTCTTTTTTTATTTTAATCCTGTAGTATGGCCCATATGCAGCAGTATACTAATCCTTTAACCGATAGTAATGAACGAAAAATAAAAGTAAACAGGAATCGCATGACAAAAACGTATGAAACCCAGTTGAGAATCAAAGAATGTACAAGAGGGATGAGACCCGGTGCATCTCGATCCGGGAGAGATCAAACTCCATCGATACGTGTATTGAAATACCAATTCCGATACTCAGTAGCACACACTTGTTTTTCCTTCCATATTTTTTTGTCAACTACTTGGGAATGGCGGTCGTGTGCATATTATTGAATGGAATATTATATTTCGAGGGGCATTCAAATTTCGAATATAAAAAAAGATGAAAATGCTGGTATTGTTTTCGGCGTACAGCTGTTTTTCAATTGCTTTTTGATGGATTATTTGATTGATTGATTGATTGATTGATTGATTGATTGATTGATTGATGATATTGATCGGTACTGACGGAAAAACAAATAGTTTAGGTTTGATATTGGGGGAGTATGAATGATTGGACTCAGATAGAATTCGCTTCCCGAATGTATTTCATAAATTCTGAGTGAGCTGAGTTTTCAGACGATTTTAATAACGGATTGTTATAAGTATGAACGGAAAAGATTTGTCAATATCGGTGAGTTTCCCCCTTCGAACCCTCATTCAATTTTCTATATCAACACAATTGATTTAGACAATTCTCTATATCTATATTCTCGAGGATATCAAGAAGCCCTGCCGGTAATTTTGGCCATTACTTTTCCTGGTGGTATTCTGACCCAACTGAAAAGACGGGTGGAACCACTTTCCACACGGGTTCTAAATATATTACGGAATGTGTAGAAAATTTTCTATTTCATCCTCAAATCGGAGATTGTGTTAATAATGGTTCATAAAATATAATTTGAACTAGAAATTCGTGACGATAATGCGCATTTGTAGGATTCCAAATTCGTTGCATTTTAGAAATTGACGATTTCCCCTCAAAACAAAAACTTGTCTCCCTCTTTATCAAAATCGAAAATTTAATCGCATACAATAGTTTAGAAAAAATATTAGTAATAACAGAATTCAAAATACGCATTCTGTGTCAAGACAATGCATCCCGTAAAGGAAAATTCGACTCTCATCGCATGCATTTCGGAACCTTCTATATGGAAATCACTGAGAATAACAGCCGTATTTAGATTAAAATAAACTTCATCCGCCCGCCGAATGCTGCGAAGTCACAGACAGTTGTAGTTGCTCATTAACTATTACGACGTCTGAAAATGGCGCTTCAAATTGACTATTTTGGAAAGCCGCAACCAAGTACCATTATACAGTACTATAATTGGTAGGTGATCGTAACGATAATAAAGGCTGGATAATAATCAATGAAGATTGAATTAAAATTATTTGTGGATGTTGAAGTCTCTGAGCCAATATTTACTGTTTCAACAGATGCTCGAGGGGCGATTAAGCCTTTGAATTCAGCGGTAATTCAAGAAGATAAATAGTTGCTCATCTCGTAACGTCCAAATGTGAGGGAAATAATTTGGGAGAATTAGAATTTCATAAATGGAACGATAAGGCATAATTCAGAGATAATGAGAATAAATGAAAATAACTGTATTTATAAATATATTAATCGTCCAATCTATTGAAAAAATGATGAAGATTCTCCTTGCCATTGTGCATGAACTTTCATACCGACTTAAAATCGAAAAAATTATGACATTTATCATTTTTAATTGAATGTCAGAGCTTCCATCCAACCGAATTCGCTAGACATTTCTATTGGATTTCAACTGAACTTTCTATTAGTTTTTGACCGATCGTTTTGACTCCTTCGTTTGCCTGCAACGAACCTATCCGGAAATACCTGATAATTTTGAAGCTCGGGTGGTATTACATACGAAAATATCTCAATAGAATAAGTTGTATAGAAACCTTCAAGCATTATATTGTGTTACATGGCGTTAACGATACTCTTGATTTACAAATAATTTCACTCAGGTTATTCAAAATTGCAGGGAGATGTATCTTCGATACAGTTGTAATTGTACGTGGATACGTCCATGGTCTTTTTTCCTTCTCGAATTTCCCAAAAGCTCTTTGCATTCCCTTGAATTTTCTGGAAACTCCCTGAATTTCCTCGAAATTTCTAGAAACTCCTTGAGTTTTTTCGAAATCTCAAGAACTTCTCGAATTACCTCGAAATGTCTAGAATTTTCTAGAATCTCGATGGATGGCGCTGCACACAAGGACCGTTTCCCAAAATGACCCCCCATATTGAAGCAACAGACGTATCCAGGTAAAAAATTTGGTTTATACTTGTTTAGAAATGAAAAAAACGTGATCGTCAATGGATTTAATTCACTTAGATATTTAATAGAAGTTTCAAATAATTTTACAATTGACAGATCTTTGAATATCTACCGATGTAAGATTACTAATGCTGACAATGGGAATAAGCTTGTACAAACCCTGGGTTGACAAGACTCAGGGGTGCAGGCCTCAATCAGCCCTATTCTCATTGACGATGTTAGGCTGAAATGAGGGTGATTCACAAGGCTCAATCATCTACGAGGCTCATTTCAGACCTAGTCGAGGCCTTAAGTATTAAGGCCGAGTACCTCAAGACTCTTTCGAATAATGAGCCATCCATTAAAGGGAGACTACTGTGAGTTTTAAAAGTCGTGGGTTATTGGAGTGAGACTTTTCATACGTTGAAGATCGATTATATAGATTTGACAACGGATAATTGGTGCAAAAAAAAAATTTTTTATTGTTCGTATTCCCAAAAACGCTTAAAATACCAAAAACAGTCCAGGGTCTCCAATTTTTGAGCCACAAAGGATTTTTTTTTTCAAAATTTTCAGAAAAAATGTGGAATAACAATTACAAGCTAAATTTTCCTTCTCGTATACCCTTTCGGGTCTTTACGATTTGTTCCCTTC
>NW_021680556.1:333568-346641 GCF_001412515.2 Diachasma alloeum
TTGATTGATTGATTGATTGATTGATTGATTGATTGATTGATGATATTGATCGGTACTGACGGAAAAACAAATAGTTTAGGTTTGATATTGGGGGAGTATGAATGATTGGACTCAGATAGAATTCGCTTCCCGAATGTATTTCATAAATTCTGAGTGAGCTGAGTTTTCAGACGATTTTAATAACGGATTGTTATAAGTATGAACGGAAAAGATTTGTCAATATCGGTGAGTTTCCCCCTTCGAACCCTCATTCAATTTTCTATATCAACACAATTGATTTAGACAATTCTCTATATCTATATTCTCGAGGATATCAAGAAGCCCTGCCGGTAATTTTGGCCATTACTTTTCCTGGTGGTATTCTGACCCAACTGAAAAGACGGGTGGAACCACTTTCCACACGGGTTCTAAATATATTACGGAATGTGTAGAAAATTTTCTATTTCATCCTCAAATCGGAGATTGTGTTAATAATGGTTCATAAAATATAATTTGAACTAGAAATTCGTGACGATAATGCGCATTTGTAGGATTCCAAATTCGTTGCATTTTAGAAATTGACGATTTCCCCTCAAAACAAAAACTTGTCTCCCTCTTTATCAAAATCGAAAATTTAATCGCATACAATAGTTTAGAAAAAATATTAGTAATAACAGAATTCAAAATACGCATTCTGTGTCAAGACAATGCATCCCGTAAAGGAAAATTCGACTCTCATCGCATGCATTTCGGAACCTTCTATATGGAAATCACTGAGAATAACAGCCGTATTTAGATTAAAATAAACTTCATCCGCCCGCCGAATGCTGCGAAGTCACAGACAGTTGTAGTTGCTCATTAACTATTACGACGTCTGAAAATGGCGCTTCAAATTGACTATTTTGGAAAGCCGCAACCAAGTACCATTATACAGTACTATAATTGGTAGGTGATCGTAACGATAATAAAGGCTGGATAATAATCAATGAAGATTGGATTAAAATTATTTGTGGATGTTGAAGTCTCTGAGCCAATATTTACTGTTTCAACAGATGCTCGAGGGGCGATTAAGCCTTTGAATTCAGCGGTAATTCAAGAAGATAAATAGTTGCTCATCTCGTAACGTCCAAATGTGAGGGAAATAATTTGGGAGAATTAGAATTTCATAAATGGAACGATAAGGCATAATTCAGAGATAATGAGAATAAATGAAAATAACTGTATTTATAAATATATTAATCGTCCAATCTATTGAAAAAATGATGAAGATTCTCCTTGCCATTGTGCATGAACTTTCATACCGACTTAAAATCGAAAAAATTATGACATTTATCATTTTTAATTGAATGTCAGAGCTTCCATCCAACCGAATTCGCTAGACATTTCTATTGGATTTCAACTGAACTTTCTATTAGTTTTTGACCGATCGTTTTGACTCCTTCGTTTGCCTGCAACGAACCTATCCGGAAATACCTGATAATTTTGAAGCTCGGGTGGTATTACATACGAAAATATCTCAATAGAATAAGTTGTATAGAAACCTTCAAGCATTATATTGTGTTACATGGCGTTAACGATACTCTTGATTTACAAATAATTTCACTCAGGTTATTCAAAATTGCAGGGAGATGTATCTTCGATACAGTTGTAATTGTACGTGGATACGTCCATGGTCTTTTTTCCTTCTCGAATTTCCCAAAAGCTCTTTGCATTCCCTTGAATTTTCTGGAAACTCCCTGAATTTCCTCGAAATTTCTAGAAACTCCTTGAGTTTTTTCGAAATCTCAAGAACTTCTCGAATTACCTCGAAATGTCTAGAATTTTCTAGAATCTCGATGGATGGCGCTGCACACAAGGACCGTTTCCCAAAATGACCCCCCATATTGAAGCAACAGACGTATCCAGGTAAAAAATTTGGTTTATACTTGTTTAGAAATGAAAAAAACGTGATCGTCAATGGATTTAATTCACTTAGATATTTAATAGAAGTTTCAAATAATTTTACAATTGACAGATCTTTGAATATCTACCGATGTAAGATTACTAATGCTGACAATGGGAATAAGCTTGTACAAACCCTGGGTTGACAAGACTCAGGGGTGCAGGCCTCAATCAGCCCTATTCTCATTGACGATGTTAGGCTGAAATGAGGGTGATTCACAAGGCTCAATCATCTACGAGGCTCATTTCAGACCTAGTCGAGGCCTTAAGTATTAAGGCCGAGTACCTCAAGACTCTTTCGAATAATGAGCCATCCATTAAAGGGAGACTACTGTGAGTTTTAAAAGTCGTGGGTTATTGGAGTGAGACTTTTCATACGTTGAAGATCGATTATATAGATTTGAAAACGGATAATTGGTGCAAAAAAAAAATTTTTTATTGTTCGTATTCCCAAAAACGCTTAAAATACCAAAAACAGTCCAGGGTCTCCAATTTTTGAGCCACAAAGGATTTTTTTTTTCAAAATTTTCAGAAAAAATGTGGAATAACAATTACAAGCTAAATTTTCCTTCTCGTATACCCTTTCGGGTCTTTACGATTTGTTCCCTTCTTACCCCCCAACTCCCTGTACCGCATTCGCCGAAGGACAAGGGAAAACCTCATTTTGAGGGAAAAACCTGCCCAGGTACAGTCGTCTCTTGCAAGACTCCCGCTCGATAATGAAACCGTGAGATTTAGAGGGTCACAAATTTTGGCCCCCGAAGCCGGGAATCGAAATCGGCTCTCCCGCATGCCAATCCCATACTCTAACCACACAGCTATCGTCGTCGGTAATTAGAAGCTATTTTTTTTAATTCGCCTCTTACATGACTAAATTTGCTTTTTTTGTATTTTTTTATACAAATAGTGAATTTTTTTACGAAAAAAAAACCGAAATCAGTTGTGTAAGAGTCGAATTCCAAAAACTAGCTCGTAATTGTTGTTCCACACATTTTTCCGAAAATTTTGAGAAGAAAAAATCTTTTTGTAGCTCAAAAATTAGAGGCTCTGGACTGTTTTTAGCATTTTAAGCGTTTTCGGGCAAACGAACAATAAAAACAATTTTTTTGCACTAATTATTTGTTTTCAGCTCTATATAATCGATCTTCAACGTATGAAAAGTCTCACTCCAATAAGCCACGACTTTTAAAACTCATAGTAGTCTCCCCTTAATGATGATGTAAATGTTGTTATCCCTTTCACAAAGATAGTCTTAAGTATCCGTCACATCATCTCAGCTAAGCCCAAACCAGGCTTGCGGCAGCCCTCTGAGCACGAGGTTGAAAATTATAATCATCCTCATCTATCATTAATTCACTAATGGATTTTGAGCTCATTAATACATTGGATCTACTGTTTTTATTCAATTCGTAATAGACTTATCCACGGATAAAGAAAAGAACACCACGTTACATTTTTATACTCGAGAAAGAAGTTTTCTATTCTCGTCATAAGAAGTTTCAGATGGCCTAGTGAAAACGCGCGCTGGATTACAGATCAGAAGGACCCCCTATCGAATCCCCCCGAGTAGCAGCAAGTTATCGAATGTTCAATTTCATTGTATTTCAATTACAAGTGGGCGGATAATGATTCAGTACAAATAATTGATAAAAAACTAATAATGATAATAATTTTTTTAAATTCATTGTCGATTAATCAATCAATCTTAACAATCAACGCTTATCGGGTCATCAACCGTTACTAACGGTCCTACCTCAGTCTTTTTTATGGAATTCATGAAATCTACAGAAATATTGATGAAAGAATCAGAAATCATTGGAAGAAATGCCTATAAATAATAATATAATTAGTTAGAAAGAAGCGCGATTGAGCCTTTAAAATTTCTATAATTCAAGCAGGGTGTTGGAAATCCTGTCAGCTGACAGGTCCCTCACACTAACGCACGCAAGGCTCATCCATTCTCTCCCCACTCACGCACACCTGACGCGCTCACCTCAGATGACCGGGGGTTGTTAATTCGGACACCTGAGGCGCCACGTCCTGGACAGCTCCTTATTACCATATGATCTATATTAAATTAGGTCATGTGACCATCGAATTAGGGCACGTGGCACCTGTAAGCCCGTGTCTCTCCCTCATTCGTTTCCGGGATCTAGTTAAAGACACTTCCTTTATGGTACTGCTCTTTTCTAGTGACTCGGGTTAACTCATTGTGTCAGCTCAATTATTATCAATTCAAGGAATTAGTCGGCTCATTATTATCGGTCCGCTCATTATTACGGTTGCTCAGTGACTCAATCTCTAGTGACTTATTTATTGTGAACATTTTCTTTGACAAATACAGTGTTTTGTGGAACTCAAGTGCACGTGTTCCGTTCATTTCTTGGTTCTACTCATCCCACTCCCCGTAATCCGACTCCAACTCATCCATCCGCATAATTAATTCCCCGATCCAGGCATCTCATCAAACACAGGGATAGGCAATAATATTAGATTTTGACAATATTCAAAAGGAATTATCTCCTTATATTGTTCAAAGTTTAACTATATTTATGTCATGCGTGCGTGTAAAGTGCAGGTTAACAGGGGCGTTTGGAGGTCGGTAAGTCGAATTTTACACGCACCACCAATCGTTCTTCACTTAACAGACGTTCCCAGTTTTACACGCGTCCTATGCTATTTTACTGGTATTTTACACGTTCTCAATAACCCCTAGCGACATCTTGCGGTACAAACATAACCCATTATCCCAACCATACACCGATCAGCTGATCCATTAGACACTATTTAACGAAACAAATCGCAGTGCAAAAAGCTAAAAAATAAACTACATAATAATAAATAATTAACTCAAAAAGTGAAATATGAATACACAAGAAGATATGTTTAGTGAACACGATGAAATACTAACAGATAATATACTTCGAAACGCTCAGGAAGCAGAGAAATGCTATCAAGAAAAAGCCAACTTTGAAAGAAAAAAGAAAATGAGTATTTTTTCTAAATATTAGAGAATAATTTTTTTTGCGCGATTTTTCTTCACCCCCCCACCCTGAAGAAAATATGAGGAAAGTTTCTTGATTTTTCATTATTTTTTTATTAGTATGAAGAATTAATAAACATAAATTATTATTATTATTATTATCATTACTCATCTTTTTTTGTCAGATAGATTGAAATATTTGAACAATTATTAAAAGTAAGAGATACATTTGACAGGGGATTTTTGAGGAGGTTCATTACATTCAAGTTCTCTTTGTTGTTGATATTGGAATTTGTTGGAGTTGATGAGTCTTCATTAGTTCTTTTATTTTGATCATTGTTGAGTTTGCAGTTTGTAACGGTTGTGGGGTGGTGATGAGATACTTTTTGATTTTTTATATTGTTGAGATTATGTTTATTAATTCTTCATACTAATAAAAAAATAATTAAAAACCAACAAACATTCCTCATATTTTCTTCAGGGTGGGGGGGGTGGAGAAAAATCGCGCAAAAAAAATTATTCTCTAATATTTAGAAAAAATACTCATTTTCTTTTTTCTTTCAAAGTTGGCTTTTTCTTGATAGCATTTCTCTGCTTCCTGAGCGTTTCGAAGTATATTATCTGTTAGTATTTCATCGTGTTCGCTAAACATATCTTCTTGTGTATTCATATTTCACTTTTTGAGTTAATTATTTATGATTATGTAGTTTATTTTTTAGCTTTTTACACNCGCCGCACTCGCGTATAAAATCCGACTTACCTCACTTGTTGTGTAAAATACCATTAACAAATTTAAAATATTATAGAATTTATCAACTAAATTTTTTTGATTGACGGTGAATAAAATATTTAATAATACTGAAATGTAATCTTTAAGTCAACAAGCAAATTCTAAATTGAGGTACTTGATTTTCGATTATCCAAATAATCGTCAATCTTCCTACCTAAACTATTGGTTGATAGAATATTTCGAAATTTAAATATACAAATTGATGGTTACTTTCATATTTAACATTTTAAGATTTATGTTAAAAATTGACAACTTCACAATTTAACGGTAATTATGATTGATTGACATGCCTAACACTGAATTCAAGACTTGGATCAGGCCTTGGCATCAAGCCTTGTTCGAGCCTTAGAAATTAAGCTTCAATTCAGGTTATCATTTTGGGGCTGAATGAGGGCTGATTCAAGCTTCAATTCCAGTTCTGATTAAGAATTTTCGAGCCTTCAGTCAGGGCTTGATGAACCTTGTTTCCATCGTCAATTCCTACCTGCGATATTACATTGGGTCACTCATTTTCTATTTCTTATTAAAATATTTCCTTTTTCCTTTTGTTAATCAATTCATTGGATTTAATATTTGACAAATTAAATTATAACCGTTTTATGTAATTGATTCATGGATTCTATTTTTTAACGCGATATTGAAAGTCTACATAAATACTAAAGTTGCTTGAAATTCATAAAATATTTTTAATTTACAACATGATTAACACCATTATTTGCTCTGGTTTCAGAGTAAGAAGCTAAAGTGAGTTACCGCCAATAGAGGATTTGAAACTTCGGAAAATATTGAAAGTATTCAAGTAAAATATTTAAGTGTTACAATTTGTTATAAAATTCCCAATTGGAGGTTACAGATTTATGGAATCATCATAAATTAAACAGTTTAAACAGCAATTTTAAATAATTGATGTATTTCTCAAAAAGTTAATAAATATTTCGTTTTGAAACGGAACATATTGCAAGATAGTTGATGAATACTTCATAAAAAGTTTCATTGCCAAGGTTGCGCATAAAACCATCTACCATGACATGTAAAACCCATTTGTCTTCGCGGTTCCAATTCGATTGGTCATGTACGTTGTTATTGACACGCGTACCACAAGTTCCTGTCACCGCAATCACTAAACACAAAACCGATCCTACCTGTCAGTAATACCAATTCCTATGTACATAGAGAGATACGTCAACCCTAATTTCATTGGTGCAGAAGCAGATGGTAATTTTGCGAGAACATCAATTAACGGATTAGCTTTGATATCGCTTGGTTGCCCATTTCCCGTTGGTTTTCCTGTAATTTTATGGAAAGTTACAAATGACTAGGCCTATGAGGTCCACCAGTCAATCTTTTTATTCTTGTATCTTTGACACGGTAATTCGAGTGTGTCGAATCCAGTGGACTAATTTCAGGGGTCGATTTATCGGTTTTCGGAGAGAATAAAGGGATGGGAGAATTGACTCCACCAGTTTCACACTGTTAGAAAAAAATTGACATTTCGCGGATAGCTTGGTTGTAAATTTTAGAAGAGCGACATTTAGTTTGATTTGAGGGGTCTAATAATGATAAAATTTTGTATTTTACTGAAAATTCTGTGAAATTTCAAAGTTTCAAGCAGCAGGAAAACGAGATTTTCCCTCTAACATGCTGGTTTCATTTCTGGCAAGTCAATCGATTTCACTCCATCAAATATTCTCACTTGGAACATACATTGTTAGAAATTTCTTGGAATTTCAATCACAGCGTCATCTGAATTTTTACTGTTGTGAGGTTAAATTCAATTTCAGATGAAAGCGCTCCTTAGGATTCTATTAGCCCATGAATTTCTCAAAGAATTTTGTTGCCCCCAGTAGATGCTGAGATGTTCATTAAATCGCACGTCTCCCTAGATTTCTCCCACTTCGTTTTTGAGAAGAGGTTGAAAATTATTTTTTTCCCTTCACTACCTATTCCGTTAATATCTTGAGGAAAAATGAGTTCAGAAGAAAATGTGAGTTTGAAATATTACATGAGGGTGATTTCGAAATATTATCTTGAGAGGGATTTCAGTTGAATAATAATAAATTATCCTAAATTTACCTGATTTTCTAGCGGCCGCCGACGGTGCCAAATGAGTCAACTGTCACTCGGTGACCGATACTGTCCTTACAGTAAACGGTATTAGAACCTCTTCCCGAGTGAATTTACCCACAAATGTGGAGGCTGATAAAATAGCAAATACAAAATGATGGAAATATTTTTTGCCATTGAAAAGGTTCCAATGGATGGGTAAATGTATTACGAATATATATTTCGCACTTCATTCAATGGTAGACCAACTGAAAATTTGAAAAAGCTTAAATTCTGGGGTCAAATATTTTATAAATTCGGTAGAAAATCATTTGGATTTTAAAAAATCATCTTTCTACGGCAGAAAACCGAAAATGTCTTTTACAAATACTTCTTGTCATTGAATATTTGCATAATAAAAAAAATTATTTTTCTTTCTCAGCCAGTCATGAGAAATACGGGTGGGCAGAATTACCCACTGAGCGGTAGAGGTTAGTGGGTAATTCCCTCCCCTATAGCTTTTCGCCAAAACTAATTTTTTCTCTCAGTGCGTATATCATTTCACTGTGATAATAGATGAGTCGTATAATGTCTCCTCACGCCTTGAGCTTCAAGTTTAAACTATCTCTCAAACCAATTTCTTCCTATAAATAAAATGTATGAAATATTCCGATTATATATTTGTAAAATTGATCCCCGGACTTTTTTCAATTTCCTTTCTTTCTGCGTAAATCCGTCAACATAACTTATTTATCACCAGCCATGTAAATAACGAATAAAAGCCATTCCAACGTAGATCTACATTCCATACGTGACCGAATATTTTAATTTCTAATTAGAATTTCTCCTTCAACGGGATACTCCCTCGATAGCAAAGTAAGTCATAAAACAAAGAAATACAAAAGAGCTTCAGGATTTCCCTGGATGTTCAACCTTGTCATGCCACTAGCTTTAACGACCATATAAAATAAGCAGAGTAAATACACGTGTACCATCGGCGCACGTTGTACATTCGTAATACAAGAACAGTCCCCTCAACCCCTCGAGTTAGAGCTCGATGGATCCGCTCGTGAATCTCGTGTACCCGGGTGTATACTTTACACGAGGAAACTCCTTGGCAACCGTTGATGGACCTCTGGGACGAAGATCCCGTGGAGACGCAAGGCCGTTAAGAAATTATTTTTCTTCCCTGAAAGTTCGTTAAATTAATGGTATAAAGATGAAATAGTCACTCTACTCAAAGGGGAGGTAAACATGGGGTGATGTGAATTACCTAAGAATCACTCAGTATTTGAGATGAATGTACAGCGTTAAATTGCGAGTTAATATAAACATTATACAGTAATTACTGCGGAGGAGTTTGCTGCTTGCTCTTCACTTTAATTGGAGAACTTAATTGCTGAATTTTTATGGGTTTACGAATTTGGCTTGAGAAACCAATATTTATCGAGGCAATTTTGATGTTTTTTCCCCTCAGAGAGGAAAAATTGTTTTTACTTTTTTTGGAACATATCAGTGATAATTAGGAATCTATCACCAATTATCGGTGATACTGGACACTGAGTAAAATAAGCCTGAACATCAGTGATTTCTATCACTGATGAGTCATTGAAAATCAGTCGCATTTTGGTGAAAATTAGTGACGGTATCCCTAAAAATTGAAACTTTTTTTTGTATTCGAATGAAAAAAAAACTAAGTTTATTGTTATAAATTCTGCGGCAATTTTTGTATACATACGCTGAAATATTTTTCAGACAGGAATAAATCATTTACAAAAACAAAGAGAAAAAAGTTTCTAGCTTTCTGTGGAAATTTCTAAATTTCAAAATTGTGTCATACTAACATCTAGCGAACGGAAATGAGTGAAGTTTTCGCTCACTGTTGTTACGTAAGTTATCGACCGCGTTCCCCCAATTTAATCAAATTCGGATTTGATGGCTTTGATCGGGATTTGAACGGGGTCAATTAAAGAGAAAATGATCAGATTTAGATCCGGTTTACCTGACATTAATTTTAATAAGTTTTTCGGATTATTTAATTAACTATTATTATACTATTCAAATTAAGTTTTATCAACCATTATCAATAATTATTTTCAATCTTTAAAAAGGATCATTATACTATTGTGACGAAATGAGTCTATTTGTTCGTTTTTAACTCATGTTCACCTCCGACCTCGGCTAGTCTCGGTGAGCTCACGGGTGGTTCGCTCAATCGGAGGGATAAGTGAAGGATAGAGGGAGGGTTAACGATATTAAACCGACCGTACTAATGTGGGTAAAATAATTATATATTAACTTCCTTTTATACACGGTAGTGTTTAATGGGTCGGTATAACGCGGTACTTGACTCGACTTTGGGACCTTGACTTGACTTGGTTCTTGGTTGGCTGAAGGCCTGAGCTCAGAGATCCGCTCTGTTTTGCTCCTGATCGTACTCTGACGTACTCTGGTGCTTCCCGAGTCGTCCAAACTCGTCAAAGTCCCAAAATGCTTACCTAAGCAATCCCACGGTTTTCTTCACTAATACGGTTTCGTGCATTCGTTTGTATAGAAACCTACACAGTCAAACAGTTCAGCACCCTGAACTGGACCTGTAGAAACCGTGGAACTGCTTACGCTGGTGTCCATGGGACACCGTGGGACTGCTGAGCAATCTTTGGATGAAGGGAATGAGAAACCTCGTTTCCCATTCCCATCGTCCACCACTTTGGGCATAATAATTATAATTATTAAATAAATCGACGTATTGATCGATCTCAATACGTCACACTATCATTAAAATAAATTAAATTAATTTAATGTAATGAATTTAATTCAATTAATCAATTTAATTAACTGGCCCTTATCAAATGAACAGAAGGGAGGGATGATGATGCCGTAAATATGTAAGAGGAGTATCAAACTTACACGCAAATGATCGTCAAAAAAAAATCACCAAATGTCTATTTATTTGTTAGTGTTATTGTTATTATCATTATTATTATTCATGAATGAAATACATAAAAATTTTATTGAACATATTTTATCTCTGAGAATACACACGCACATCCGCAAGATCAGGAATAATCGTAAATTCAACGAATACCCCGATATAAATCATATAGGCAATGTACAGTTTACTCAATAGTAATAGCGNATATAGGCAATGTACAGTTTACTCAATAGTAATAGCGCGATAGCGTAGTGGTTAGGGCATAGGATTAGCAATCATAGGGTCCCCGGTCCGATCCCCAGCATCGGTAAAAAAATAATAAGCTTTTTCAGAGGTAATAACAGTAGAGATTCATTAAGAGAGGCGGCCTGCGGTGAAAGAATCGAATTATCTTTTGTTTTGAATTAATTATCATTAATAATTGTTAGTGATACTGACAGACAAGTCATCCGGTTTCCATACAGTTGACTTGATCAAGTTCGGATCCATTCGTCCTGATCAAATCCAGATTAGTCAGAGGCGTAACATGTCTGATCAAGACCAGATCCGTCAACTTGATCAATACCTGATCAGTGGTCAGGTCTAACCTGATCCAAACTTGATCTGACCGGACTTGATCAGACCTGACCGGAATTTCCACTCGGGAACCCCCTCTCGTCACCCTCACTAACCACCATCTTTCAGGTGAATTTTCGTTGTTCATGCAAATGATTCGTTGAACCACCTCGACCCCGAAAATTGATGACATCTTATGGATGCTTGACGGAGCAGAAAGTTGAAAAGGAAATAGAAAGTGTAATCCCTTCTAATTTAAGTGTGAAGCCGGAAAGATCCAAATAGAGAATTATAAATTCGAGAGAAAATTAATTGTTAATAGTTATAAAAAATTGAAAGCTTGAGAAATATTTAATTGTGAATTATTATGGATGTGTCGAATTATGAATAATAAACACTCACGCACCTATTTATCCTAAGTTGAACGGAATACAAGACTTTGTGTGTGACCGAAATCTGTGTTTTAAAACTTATTCCAAATATCCCCACTCACTGAGTAGTGTTTCAACACTCCATGAGCAACGGAACATGAAGTAAAAACACTAAAAAATACGCAACACTGTAAGAAAATGTTTCCTAAACTAAACAATAAAAAAAGATTTAAAAAGTTGCAATTCTCAATCATTTCCACCTAAATATAATTTAATTGTAGCTAAATTGAATCACATTTTCTCTTATTTTAACTCTCTCACCTGACTAAGCTTTTTCCCATGGTCTCCACGCAGCGTGCGACTGGGCTCTTCCCTCCCTAGTATTGAGAAAGCAAGTGAAAGCATTAATCAAGTTAATACAGATGGTTAGAGAAATCTTCGTTCTGGAATTCAGAACTTTTGGCTTCTCAAATTAAGAACATTGTCGATCCTGAATTGACGATTTTTCCTGTTCTAAAATTGATCTAATCATATTCATAAATCCTTTGTATTTCTATTCATTTCTCATGATAGAATCCAATGAAAATATGAAGAATTCATGATTAGGAGTTCTAGCAGAAAAAATCCCAACAGTATGATTTACATAGAAGAATCAGCATCTATGTAAACTTTTTTCGATAACAAAATATTCATTGAAAAATGCATAGCAATGGCGTATAATTTCTTATAAACTTGAGAAAAACAAACGCAAATTGTCAATACAGTGGTTACCCCCTAACATTTCGCTTCTCTAAGATTTCAGTCGGAAAGTTGACTTCCCCCACCATCGACACCGTAAATGTGTTGAGCGAATATATATGTGACCCTCTACGCGACAGGAATGCGCAGTAGAATTATTCCCGGCATTACAAATTGCGTTGTTCAATTTCCTCTAACCAACTTCACAGTGACACAAATAACGAGACTATTCATGTCGAGCTATCAGCAGTCGGGGAACTACTGAGAGCGGATAATTTATATCGGTTTTAGTTACCTTAAGGCCCGTCTTCCACATCTGGTTACTTGTGAATTGCCTTTTACCCCCCCACGTTTTGCGGCCAATTGTGAAGCTCCATATCAAAATCTTCCCTGTCGGTAACAGCGGAAGTATCACCAAATGATAATTTCCCAGGGCCCCATAGGCTCCAGCCGTTTCAGGGTGCATAATTGGTGGGCCCCAATATTTATAAAATATAAACATCATATGTACATGTAATAGTAACTGAATCAGTGGAAAGACGAACGAAAAAATGTCGTAAAAAAAAAGCGAATTTACTGAAAAATTGAACTTTCAGAGAGAGGGGCGGGGGAGGAGGAGAAAATGGCCCTTGTGGCTAAAATGGAACTACCATTTTTTTCGGGGGGGTGAGGGTAAAATAAACCCCCACTTTTTTTCCCAACAATATTTTTGATGGTACCGCGAAGAGGGAGGGGGGG
>NW_021680556.1:347498-362685 GCF_001412515.2 Diachasma alloeum
CCTTAACCTGAACATGCCAGTGGTAACAAAAACTCTCAAACAAAAATTACCAGTTTCTGTTCCCTTATACCAAAAATTAAGGGCTATAGAAGAATTCGATAACGGTATTTCAGCATCAAGCATTGCAGAAAGTCTAAATGTTCATGTAGTGACTGTGAAATCATCGAAAACGCAGCAATCCCAGTTAGAAGCATGGAAAAATAACCTCGAAAATGTCCTACCTAAAACGAAGACATTCTTTTGTATTCCCTGTAGAATTCTTCAAATGCGTGATTTGATGGATACTGAAAGGAATTGATCAAAGCGAACTACAATTTTTGGCATTCTCCCTCTGAAATTGGTTTCCAAAAAGTTGAGGTTATGGACGTTCCCTCCCGGTTCAGGAGAGTAAAACAGAAAGATTTTTTCTCTTTGTTCATCTCTCTCCCAGCTCCACCTCCAACGAAAGAGTGGGGGCTTCCAGAAAATTTACTTCCATGGAGTTTATGCCAGAAAAACTGAAATGTTAGGGAGTAACCACGGTAGACTTGTTATAGAGTTCCAATGGAAATTCAATAGAATCGCTTATAGAAAGCGTTAGATCTATCAACTTGTCATACGTGCATTCACTCATATCGTCACTATATGAATAGGAATGAGAAACTTAATTATGTCAATTATGCAGAATAACAAGATTATAACCATGCAAACCTTTTGCCCCGAAGGGGTGCATTCATTGAGTCCCTGCCGACAGCATCAAACGATGTCCAAGATAGTGACCCTTTCCGTGCGCCTTGATGACTCAATTTCCCATACAAATGCGCGTTTCGTCGTGATAAGCCAGAGGAGACGTTTATGAGCGTTTGGACTTCTAATCAGAGGGCCGCGGATGCAACTGAAATGGTCCCGGTTGGTTTACTCTCTCGTAATACGTGAAACTTGAAACAGTAGCAAACCGTCGTTCAGCCGGGAGATATCAGTATGGACTAAACAGTTACGCTGGCCTGTGGTGACATGCTTGCCCATTACCAAACAACTCTCTCAAGTCACTTAGCCAAATTTACATTCAACTTCCATAGGGTTTCTGGAGCTTCAGTAACCGTGGTTATTTTGTTCATGAATTCTAACTGATAATATACCTGCATTGAATATCAAATTGAAATAGTGCAGGGATATGCGTAGATACCAGCTTATTCATGTCGAGGGCTTTGGGGAAAAGTGTTGTATAATGAATCATCTCTAAAAATGAATCTGGTATTACTCTGTTGAAATGATTTTCAATTCTCACTGGGTGTTTCCTATCAAATCGAAATTTTTTTTCTACGTTATTTTATGAAGAATCTAAGAATAATTTGAAAAATATTATTCACAGCAATTAATTTATACTCAATTTCTCAAAGCAGTAAACTAATTCATGGCTATTCAACCAATTGTAACATTTGATTATTTCCCGGGCTAAAAATTTAGACATAGTAAATTGTGCACCAAGGGCAGAAATTCAAGACTTTCCGCCCAAGGTGCACATGCAATTTTTTAAGACACCTACAAAGGAAAGTTCGTATTTTACTCTTTGATGAGCGGGAGGAAAGTATGAACTTTCCGTGCAGGGGTTTGAGACCCCTTGTTTACTCTTGTATCAGGGATGGGAATATAGTCAGCACTTGAAAACGCCGCTATAATGAGATGTTGTACCTGAACCCTACCTTAAAGAACACATCGCAACGACACGGACAAGGAAAGAACGGACGGTACTTATCCATGAAACAACCGGGATGCACAAAATTTTACTCTGTTCTATTCTCAATTAATGATTTGTTCTTTGAAATACACACATGAATTCAAATAGACCTTTCAATCTAACATAAATTCAAGTACATTTCAAATTATTTTCACAAGATTACTTAATTAAATTAATATAAAAAAACAAAAAATTACTGGCATTTTACCTCATGAAACGCACAAGAATCCGAAATTATCTAACAAAGTAAAGATATTGAAAGACTCGTGGGTTAGAAAAATAAATAGTTTATTAATATAAAAAGGAAAAATGGGACGAAAAGGAGAAAATCAAAGACAGAAGGAAAAAAGGAAGAATAACAATAACAAAAGAAAGTGATACGAACTTCAGAGGGGAGGTTTAAAAGGAAAGAAAGAGTGTAGGCACGAAGGAATGCAATTAATAAGCAAATCGTAACATTACTCCCCTCTTCTGAAGAAAAGATTGTCGTCCCGACAATCAGAAAAATCTATTGAGAGCAACGAAACTATCAGAAATGGTAATGAACTGAGATTTCCGTTATCTGGGGCTCCCAATCCTTATTCTCTTCAAAAACCCAGACGGAAAATATAAAAGCGAATAGGTATAAAGAATAGTTATTGAAATTAGGATCTTCTTGTAGAAGTAAATCAGGATCGTGTTGTTGTGGTCATCAGTCTCAGGAAATAATCTGAAAAGAAAAATCGAAATAGGGGAGAATCAAGTCTAGAATAAAGGTCATTAATCGATAGGAATGAATTGGAAAGATAATCATCAATTCAAAGAATAATATAGTTCGAAACTTCAATCTTCAAAAGGAGCAATTCGATTGATATGAATTACTTTGGGTTTAGGATGGGAAGATTTTTGAATGCGGTAAACTACGTCATTCAATCTGTTTTTAATAGTGAAAGGTCCTTCCCAATGACCAAAAAACCAAACTTTTTGATTGGGTTGAAAGAAAATCATGTGGGATTTTATATGAATTTAGAATTCCTTAGATCACTCTTAATTTGAAGTTTATTCCTAACATCGTGATGAAGCCTCAAGTTGCTCTTTGAAGGATGTGACATATTCAGGTAGAGATTCTGAGTCACTATTAGGAGGACAGCCTCTGATAAGGTCAAGCGGAACTTTCAATTCACGACCCATCATCAACATTGCTGGGCTATATTCAGTAATTTGATGTTTGGAAGAGCGGAAGGCTAAAAGAAATAATAGGATCCATTTGTCCCAATCCTTCTGATTAAAATTGATGAATTTAGCTAAATAATTAGCGATGGTTCTATTCAAACGCTCAACCATCCCATTTGATTGAGAGTGGAGTGGAGTTCTACGAGTTTTCTGAATACCAAGAAGATTGAAGAAGGTTCTTTGAAGATTGATGATTCAAAATTTCGACCTTGATCGGAGTGGATTTCAAAAGGAATGCCGCAGCGAGAAATGATATCCTTGACTAAAGCCTCAGCTACAGTGATAGCTTGTTGATTGGAGACAGGAATAGCTTCTGGCCACCTAGAAAAATAATCAGTAACAACCATAATAAAACGATTACCTGAAGAAGATTTAGGGAAAGGTCCCAGAAAATCAATAGCTATTCTCTCAAACGGAAAACCAACATTATAAATCTGAAGTTCTCCTTTGGTTTTGATACGAGGACCTTTCCTAGTGAAACAGATTTTACATTTTCTACATCAATTCTCAACGTCAAATTTACAAGAAGCCCAGTAAAAGTTTTGACGAATCTTAGCGAGAGTTTTATTAATACCTAAATGACCGCTAGAAGGAGAGTCATAAGCCAAGGAAAGGATTTCGGTGACGACATTTTTAGGAACAATGATTTGAAAATCGATCTTAGTTCGATCAGAAGATTCCCAGCGACGGAAAAGGACCTCATTCTTTACTTGTAGAGAATCCCAATGGAGAAAATAAATTTTGAAATCGGGTTCTAAGTGGGAAATTTCTGCCCATTCCGGGCGATGATTACATTTTTTAAATTGAATAATTGCCTTGAGCGAAGGATCCTCTCTTTGAAGTTGAACCTAATCGCGATCATCGTAAGTTGAACAAATAGTTCTGAACACCACTTTATCAGAAGAATCCTCACTAGGATTTGCTTTCTCACGAGTCTTACATGAACAAGGGCGACGAGATAGAGCATCAGCGTTGCCATGAAGATGATCAGGACGATGAGAAATTTCAAAATCATAAGCGAAAGGGAATTCTATCCATCGAGCAATTTGATCAATTTGTTTCTTGAAGGAAATTAACCATTTTAAGGCGGCATGATCGGTACGGGTTAAGAATTTTCTACCCAAAAGGTAGTGTGAAAAAGCCTCAACAGCTTTAATAACAGCTAAAAGCTCTTTACGAGTGACACAATAATTTTTTTCTCAATTTTTCAGGCATTTACTATAATAAGCAGTGACTTTCTCTTGTCCGTTTTGTAATTGTGAGAGGGAGGCACCAATGGAGAATTACGAAGCATCAGTATCGAGAATAAATTTATCATTAGAAGAAGGAGTAGATAAAATCAGGGGAGAAGTGAAGAAAGCGTTCAATCTTTCGAAGGCTGATTGACACTCATCTGACCAAACAAAAGGACTTTTAACATCTGAAGTTTTATGAAGGGGTTTAACTATAGAAGCAAAACCTTTTAGATATCAAGGATACATACTGTCGATAATAAAAACAAAGGCCAAGAAAACTGCGTAAACCAGTTTTGCTCGAAGGAATGGGCCATTTGATAATGGCCGAAATTTTTTCCGGGGAACAATTTATTCCTTTCTCGGACACTAAATGACCTAAAAAGAGAATTTCTTTTTGGAAGAAAAAACATTTTTTGTAATTCACTTTCAAGTTAGCGGAGGATAGGCGATTGAAGATAGTTTCGAAGTTATAAACGAGAGAGGTTGAGATTTCATTCTGCACCGTTTCTGCGAGCTCGGAACGGATAGTCGCTCGAATTTCGCGACGAAGTGTTAACTGAAATTGCCGACTGACTGCAGTTTCTAATTCTCTAGCTAATAAGTTTTGGATACTGGCCTGCATATTTGTGAGGGCTCATCAAGGTAACGACGTAAGGCCTGATTATTGGAAGTAATTCTTCCATCGATGAATTCCTGAACGGATTCACGGTTCTGTCGAGGGTGGGGAGACAAACCGCCATCGAGGTCTAACCGCAAACGATCCATTTTCTGAGTTGAATTCCGTTAAAAATCCCGAAATTCACGCGATTCACCAGCTATCCCACTTCTGACATCAATTGAAAGACTCGTGGGTTAGAAAAATAAATAGTTTATTAATATAAAAAGGAAAAATGGGACGAAAAGGAGAAAATCAAAGACAGAAGGAAAAAAGGAAGAATAACAATAACAAAAGAAAGTGATACGATCTTCAGAGAAGAGTTTCAAAAGGAAAGAAAGAGTGTAGGTACGAAGGAATGCAATTAATAAGCAATTCGTAACAATATTAATTCAATTATATATCTCATATTTTCTATTAAGAAAGCCCAATTGGACGCACATTGAGAACTCATTTGTAATACATAAAATAAAAAATATATATCGAAATTAACATAAATTACCCTGGGATATCTTAATTCAGTCATAAAATTGGGTCACATTTGGTAATGATTCGTATTTTCAAAAAAACAAAATTAAATTTCATAGACAGTTGACTAATAATTATCAGGAGACTTACATTGAATTTTATTAAAGGAAAAAAAATATTTAAATTTTACATTACGCCGAAAATTGAATGGAATTCGAAGTTTTTGGAATTCCATTGGAATGCATGTTTTTATAAAAACATGCATATCAAGTACGAAATAACACAGTTTTCAATTAATTTCCAGAACTGCATCAGAAATTCCAATCAAATAATTTTAAGGTGTTGCTTCGAAACACTATAGTGTTTGTTCTTCTCTGTGTAGTGTGGCGCGCACAAATCTGTAAACGTTATTTGAATATCTCCAAATATGGAATTTTTTTGGATTCTCAAATTTACTGACCGTTCGATGCCATTGTTGTTCAATTCATCACAAATCAATGGATTTTACACTATACAAGAAAACCTTTCAAATTCTCCCTTGAAATTCGGGATAAATTTCCATAAGACGAAGCTACACCAGCTGTATGTATAGCGATATGATTCTGAGCAATAGAAGTCGTAAATCATCCGAACCCTACAGACTAATTTTAGTGATGAAGGGTCCTCACCTTTTTTTCACAATGTTGTTATCGAAATTTTCACAAGTTGAGATCTATTGGATTATGTGTAGGAATACTCAATAAAAACACATTAGTTTTATTCTTCAAAGTAAAACTCTTTAATGATCGCACGCAGAAGGTATATCTTTCTCCAACGAAGTCTCTAGGACGACTAACTAAAAGTCATGAGAGTTTTCACTCTCTGGACCCATTTGACAAAAGGCCCTTGTTTCAATTTTCTTCAGCCTCTCCTTTGTGACTCACCATGAGGACTGTTTTTCTTCACGTCTCTATTTTCTAAGAAAAGCCATAAATGTCACCCTGAGTGTTTGGGTGGAAAAGAGAAAATGTTTAACTAAACTAAGAAATTAATTTTTGTATTCAGGCATGAATTCCAACAAGATCATTTTCGTGAAACGTTCCTGCCGAATGTCATTACTCAACAATATCGTCTGACATAAGGGTCGAAATTGAAAAAACAGGCACGTCCGGATCAAAATTACGAACGGTATCCTCATGTTCTATAATATTTTTCATAGAAACATATATGGAAATTATGATATTATATATATATATATATGAAAATATTAGAAAATCTTTCTATAAAAAAATATAAAGATATCAATAATATATCTAAAAATTATATTTAAAAAAATGACATGTATGAAAAAATACAAATGTTAATATAATTTTTTTTATATCATATATTATTTTTTCTTTATTATAATATATATAATAGATAATTAATATAGATAATTTAAAAGAAATTAAATAAAAAGGTATTCAAGTTTAAGATGGAAATATTCCTAAGGATAGGCATGGCGGAAAAAATTGCTGACAAAAAACGTTACATTCTATTTTTAAAAGAGGATAATTAGGAGAGGGTAGGGCAAAACGGACCAGGCGGCCAAAACGGAGAATATGGAGTCATAGCTTTCTTTATTCATATCAGAAATTTTGTATTTGGATATCAATATCATTTGTTCAAAGTGCAAAAATCCATTATCATTTTCACTATATTACATTCAGATTCTCTTATTCTTAACGTAAAAATTGTGAGATAATCTCACAATTCTCGATAATAATTCTAATCAACTTTGTCCGAAGAAAACCTTAGTTAGTACAATATCGAGAAAGTTTAACTGTTGTATAATGATTCGCTTATTCATGTTTCATAGAATCGTATTCAATTGGTTTTTGTTTGTCAGGTGGGCTTCATGGAAGTTCGATGCAAAACGATCGTACTCATGAAAACTTCCTCATTTTCTCCATTCGTTCGAGATATGCGTCATGTTCCAGTTACCATTTCTGATTCGAGATATTGCCCATGCTTTTTTTTTAGAAAGGATTCACCTATTATGATCGTGTGTATCAAAAATTATATGTGGAACATCAACAATTGGTGAAGATATCAGTGGAAGCCGAGAAACTAAATGACTCAATTTTTTTTTCTCACGTTCCGTTATTGTATCGTTATTTATTATTCCGTGTCTCTTTTTCTCTACGTTAATTTCCTCAAAATGCACATTTTAGTCTGAAGCCAGATGTTTTTTCCATTTTTCCATATGAATAAAAAATGAGAAAAAAATGAAATGCCCTGCAGGCCAGTCAATTCCGGAGATTGGCTACGATTGGAATTGGAAATGAAATTTGTTAGATGCAGAACGAAAATGGGGTCACGAAAAATACGCGCCGTTAGTCTGGGAATAGCAGTAGAGCTGGAAAAAGAGGACCATCATCAATTCAACGAGAGATAGACCACATAGAAATCACTGTGAAAGTGTATTAGGGTATCTAGTCTTCAAAAAACTTGATTCCACTACAGGACCAAAAAAAAACCACTAAAAAATTCAGTTACTCGCCACTTCCTTCAATCCTGAGTCAAATTTATTCAATACTTGAGATTTAATTTTTTATTATTAGAGGAAACCGGGGCAAGATGAATACACTTCACAAACTGATTTCGGAATGTCAGACATTTTAAGACACGGAGAAAAAAGCTAGAGAGAAATTACCAAAGGAGTCAATTGTCCCGAGACAATTTACTGAGCGTGAGGGTAATTTGCGCCGAAACTGTAAAATTGACTCTGTATTCCATCGAAAATTATCCCAGTGAACATGAATGATTGCTTCATATTGCGTATAATTGTTATGTAATGGAAATAATTTTTTACCGAACGCGTTCGGTAAAATTTCCCTTCCATTCGTCCCTATGACCTTCAGATGGGTGCAAGAAAAAAATACCTTACTTTTGTGGGAAATTTTACTGTACAAGATAGTTTTTGCATCAATAGATATTTTTTTACCGAACGAATCATAAAATATTGTTGCAGGTTCCCCCCTTCTCTTAAACATACAGTTCAAGGTGAGTAGTAAGTGACCAGTATTGGCGATTTTTTTTCCAGGAATTCCCCCCCCTCCCCCCCTTTTTTCCAGGAAGTGCACGTGCACGTCCCCCTTCCCCTCTCGGCGGCATGCCTTTGAAGAGGCCGGCGGCATGCCTTTGAAGAGGCCGTCGGCGAGCTGGAGGGCCCCCTGGGGTGCAGGGCCTCAAAGTTGTGGTCCGAGGGTCACAGGAAGTGGGTGGTGGGTGGAAAATGGCCGCCAGATGGAAAATGAGTGACGGGTGGAAAGTGGGTGGTGGGTGGAAAAGAGGTGGCGGGTGGAAAGTGGGGGGAAAAGGGCTGGCGGGTAATTAGAAAAACTATCGGACAGGATATATCGGACGGGTGTCGCGAGTCGGGCCCCTCTGCTGGTGGTCCAACCATGGAGGACGGCGTCGGCAAGGGTCCGGATGTCGCTCTCCAGGACATTGGAGCCACTGTCCTTGAGACTCCGGAGAGACATTACTTTGAATTTTTTTTTTAAAGGGATAACAAAGGATTGCAACCATGAATGGCGCAAAGAGCGGACAATACGTTCTCTCTCTCTCTCTCTCTCTCTCTCTCTCTCTCTCTCTCTTTTATTTTGAGAACGGTGAATTTTTCGTGCTGATATGGGGCCGAATATATTTTTCTAGAAACTTCTACGTAGCTGAAAAAATGTCAAGGTTTTTCGTAAATGAATAATACAAGGTTTACGAATTACTTTTTCTTTAATTCATGTCAAATGATGAAATACATTTTTAGGTTTACAAATGATATTTTTTTCGTTCGAATTTAAAATTATTTACAATCACAAGAGATTATTATTATCATATAGTCTTTAGTATGTGGGCATTCGGTAAGCCCCTTCTGCAATACCATCCAACTCATCGAAGCAAAAATGAAACATTTCACCAAATAATTGATACAAATACCCCTCGTTCTGCTGAGGTATTGTACGACGGAGGTCATCCCTGGCCAGAAAGTAAATCTCGAAAGTGCTGCGTATGCGATAGTGGAGTTCTTGTGATCGCTCGGACCAGAGACTCCTTGTATTGTTTGAGAGGCAATGAGTCCAAAAATTTTAACCACTGATCGATCCATGCCGCTTTGTTTTTTAATGTTGTAATGCTCGAGCTCATCATAATGAGGAGTTGCCTTACATCAGCACGTACAAAAGCAACGCAGGGGTTATCGTAGCTGCGATTGAATCTCATTTTGACATCCCCAAATTGCTTAGCAGGTACATTGTGGACGGCTTTTGGGTGAAACTCCTCAGGATCAAAGTAGTCCGTAATGGCATCCAGATCTTTGTACAGAAGGCCCTATTCTTCCCATGACATTGACAGCACGACACGGTTGGGGCGTACGGCCATAAACTGCACCACAGGAACAAATTGTCCGAGACAGGTAACTTGCAAACCAACACGAATTTGTTTCGTCTGCGACTTATTAAGAGGTATAACTTGCGACAGCACCACCTGCTGATCGGCACCACTGCACTCTTTTTCGTTGATATTTTCCATGTTAAAAAACTGATGAGCGAAAGCAGATCGACTGGATGAAATGCACCGCGAGCAGCCGCGTTTTATAGCGTTAGGTATGAGAGTGAGGCGCGTTTAATTCCCCCCACCATACACAGAACGGGCCTATGCGCACAACACACTACCCCCACTGTAGGGAGTGCTGCGGCGTCGGCGTCACACATGACCCCCCACTATCATGGATTTCATATGATGTATATTACCCCCCACCTCTATCATGCTACCCACACTCCTATCATATTGCCCCGACCGCTGTGAATTTTTTTTTAAATTCGAGTGACTTGGATTTATTTTTTGTCAGTCATTCGTGAAAATATATTTATGACAGTAAAAATGAATAAAATTTGGAGAGATCACGACGTCGAACTGTTCGATAAATATCTCGCAGGTCGGTCACCAAGTGAGAATTACAGGGAAAAACGAAAGCCTAGATTTCGTCAGAAACGCATACGTGTTTATGTTGATAAATACACAGAGGATAAAAGTACATACCGTCGAAAAAACGACTGATCGTGGCGAAAAGAGAAAAATAAAGAGGAAGAGAATAAACAATTGGAGATATGTAAACTGCGAGATCTTTGGAAGACATACTCACAACTTCATATTCTTCAGGATAGTCTTCAGTGACGAGTTTCCACCGTTTTTCGTACAGTGCTCCGTGTGATTTTTCATTTCGACAAAAGAACAAAAGTTTGAAAATGGTCGGGTCAGTCATCACTGAAATGGAGAGAACCTACCAGATGGTAAGTTTTTATTTATATTTTGAGTAATATTTTTTGTGAAAATTCTTGTTCGGTTTTTCGTATAAAAAAAATATGTTCACATAGTTTTCTCGTTCATAATTTTCTGGGTAATTTTCTAGAGTCCGATTCTCGTGCATTTTTTTGTGAGAAAGAAATTTTTTTTTGTTTAAAAATTTTCAGCGTCAACTTTTTAGTTCAATTTTTTCCGAAATGTTTGCATTTTTTTTGCGTTTTTTAAAGGTCTCTTATGGAGTTTACATGTATTTTCCATTCGGTATACGTCTCGTTTTTTTTCATTTTTGAATTTTTCTATTCCGGTTTTCGTCCAATTTTTCAGTGTCGAAATTGTTTTTGAAATAAATTTTTAGTGAAAGAAATTTTTGCTCGCGTTTTCTCTGGTTGAAGTTTTTCGTGTTAGATTTTTTCGTTTTCAAATTTTTCTGTTCCGGTGTCGTCCAATTTTTCAGCGTCAAATTTTGAGTTGAATTTTTTCCAAAATGCGTGCATTTTTTTTCAGTTTTTAAACGTCTCTTATTGAGTTTGCATGTATTTTCCATTCGGGTTTCGTCTCGTTTTTTTTTCGATTTAGAATTTTTATATTCTGATTTTCTTCCAATTTTTCAGTGTCGAAATTTTTTGTGAAAGAAATTTTTTATGACAGAAATTCTTGCTCACTTTCTCTCCCGCTGCAATTTTTCGTGCTGGATTGTTTTCATGAAAAACTTATTCGTCGCATTTTCCGTAGATCTTTTGTCAACCAAATTTCACTCGTTTTTTAAATTTTCAGATGCATGCGACCAGCTCTGTAGCATCTCCGATCGAGGATTTATAAGACCTCCACAACCTCTTCGGTGTACGGACAACTGGGACCTCGAGGAGTGGGAGTGTGGTGCCCCCCCCCCGTCACGGGGAAAAAAAATTTAAAAAAAACAATTGTAATTCATTCGCATTGAGTTTTCAATTTTAAGAAATGTATTTTTCGAGTTAGATTTTTGATTAAAAACACGATATATCCTTCTTTTTCTTTATTTGAAAAACAAACCTTGANCATCTCCGATCGAGGATTTATAAGACCTCCACAACCTCTTCGGTGTACGGACAACTGGGACCTCGAGGAGTGGGAGTGTGGTGCCCCCCCCCCGTCACGGGGAAAAAAAATTTAAAAAAAACAATTGTAATTCATTCGCATTGAGTTTTCAATTTTAAGAAATGTATTTTTCGAGTTAGATTTTTGATTAAAAACACGATATATCCTTCTTTTTCTTTATTTGAAAAACAAACCTTGAAAAATTTACTTCCTTGTAGCATAAGGATTTAAAAAAACAAAAAAAAGTTCACGTTTTCTCTTTTATTTCGAAAAGAAAAATTTACATTTACAAAAAACTTCCTTTTAAAAACTTACATCTAATTATCATCTAAAAAAGTATAAAATTCGCTACAATCTAAAAAAATGAGATTGAAAATTTACATGTAGGTTATATCTACGAAAAAAACTTACTTCTAGTATTAAAACTTAAATTTAGTTTACTTCTACAGAAAATTACTCTAATCCATAATCTAATCCCTATACACTAGTTTAAAAAATCGAAAGTATCTTTCATTCGTTTTAGTTTTTCAATCGTCGGGTTCAAGCGCGCGTCGTTTTGTCTTATATCCGTAGGGGAGGGTTGCAGCGCCATTATCAAGCCTTCGTTTTGGGCCCGTCGCGCGGATAATCTTGCTCTCGGGTTTCGTGATGACGTCATGGTACATTGTCCGTCGTATACCCTTGTAGTTGATCTGGTAAGGCTCTACCTTATCGACAACGAGGGCACGAATCGAGTCGTAATGATTTTGTTTACGCGTCTCGTAATTAAGCCTAACCCCTTTTATTTTACTAACTTCTGCGATGGGTTTCCATCCGGTTTCTTTACACGATAAGTATAAAATTTAGGACCGCCTGAGACAAAAGACGTAATAAAACTCCCTTCTCTGTAGCCCTCGATTTCATCGGTCAAATCACCTAGAAAATTCCCTAGTGGTAACTCGTTACTTCCGTCGCTCACGTAAATAACCGAGTCTGTATCATAATACAAAACGCGTTCTTGCTGTTTTTCTAAATACGAATATAATTTAAGACGTGCGTAAGCTGTTGTATAAGCCGCAATAACAACGTTGGCTTTGGTAGACAGTTCCGCAGCTTCGTTTAAATGTTTCCAGGACATGAAGAGAGTGTCGTTATCGACAGGGACAAGCCCTGTCACTTCGATTTCAGGATTGAACATTATGTTAGCAAACTCTTCATATGTCCGAATAATTGCCTTTTTCGTTAAATTTTCTCTTTCCCCAAATTTACCCCAGAGACAGTTTAAACAAAGTTTTGCTACTACTCTCAATCCAGCATTTTTTTTAATTTTATCCTTATCTCTTGTTCGATTTTTAAAAAAGTGTTTATATACTCGGTAAATAAACCTCCTGTTCGTGTCAGAGGATCATAACGTGTTGTTTTTTTATACTCCCAGATTTCGCTAATTTCCAAAATTTTATAGCCCATCTCCACAGCTTTACGAAGCTCCGGGGCAACCCAAGTCCCCAAAAAATCGCGATCAGTGGGGTCATTATGAGGGCAATTGTTTTGCACTAGGCCTTCACAGCATGATCGGCACAGAGGGAACAGTAGCTTCCCGTAGGCCTTGACAGGTAGAACCGGATGAAATAGACGCCGTGGTGGTAAAATGCGGCATTTCACAAGTCCCTCTATACGTGAAATATCATTATTAGGGCATATGACTTGACAATCGAGCCCTACATGAACTGTGGGATGACCAATAGGAAAAATTCCCGTCTTTAGAACATATGGGTATAGTGAACAGACGTCGACATATCCAATTTTTTCATTCCCTCTCACATCATAGTGTGTTACAGTATTTCTCGTACGGCCACCGAAAAAAGCGTCTCGAGGATCTAAAGCAACAAACATTTGTTGATCGATATTTTCACGAAAATTTTACAGTTGGAGATCGGTCTGTTTTTTATGAATAAAATCGCACTCCCACATTTCAATGGCTTCGTATCCCGAGTTTTGCAATTTCCTGGTAATTGCTTGTGTTCTCTCATACCGACTCTCTAATGTATCCTTGTGGCTCAATTCTGTATTTCTATTGAACTTGAAACATCGAGGGCATCCATGCCAATAACACCCGTGAAACTGATACGCATATTCTTTATTATTCTCAACATCGTTCCGATAGCCATCTAGCCTATGTCCTGATGCCGTTCTATGCTCTCGAGTACGCCCAGCGTGAATTATTCGATGATTCTCGCAATGCTCGCGCCAGAGTAACCACTCAATAGCTACCTTGGATTGCGTTTTTCCTAGACGATAACCACCCTGGGGTATGATACCTATCTGTTTTTCTTTCAAGAAATTTGTTTGAAAAAAACGCATACACGTCGAAGCAATCGTTACACACTCTGTAAATAGGCAAACATTCCCAGCATTCATAATTAATTTACGAAACTCCACACACGCTTTCCTTAAAATTGTAACATCGAGTCTAAAATAATGCAAAATTTGTTTACGGAAATCAAACTGGTAATTTTCGGCTACACATTCATTGTACCAAGTTAAGAATTTTTCTCGATCCTGCACATTCATCGTATCCGCGCCATAATATTTTCTCTCAGGTATAGGCCCAACGTATTTTTGATTCTCTCGTTTATTGAAAAAATGTGGGAAATAGCCTTTTGCAATATCTCCTAAACCAAAGGCCTTCGGTAAACTGGCTAAAGCCATATGGAAATAATTCAAACTATCTATAAACTTATTATCCCCAAAATCCATCAAAATTATATTTGTGCCGTTAATAATTGCTTTAATTTCGTTGTTTATCCGACGCATAACATCCCACAGAATAAATTGTGAGTCATAACCTTTCGCGTTGTGAACAATACAGACTACTTTTTTATACGCCTTACCCATTGACGTGAGGTAATTAACAAACCCACGTACAGGATCCTCACCATCAAAAACATGTTCTCGAGGATTACACACACTGCACAGGCTTCCAAGATTCTCCTCAGTTTTCATAATGTCGTCATCGTTCATGCCAGCACAGAAGTCGCACACGGCTTGAGCCACGCAAAGGGTTGGTATGTGTTGTGACGTAATTTCCAAGGTTCACGGAACCCCTCGGTCCAATACGCAGCCCTCTGGCACTCACGTAGAGACTAAAACGACAAAAAGTTGAGCGCCAGGTCGTTATTACCAGAACGACCACTGGAACGAAAGAAACAAAATCAAACTAGCCCTAAGCTCGAAACGGTCTCCCACTAGCTCCAGACGAAGAGACGTGTATCGGGTCCTGAAAGAGCTTAGATTAGAGATGTGACTAGGTGAACAAAACAAATAAATTAAACTCAGAATTGCGGGGGAGAAATCACAGTATTTAGTAAAATTTAAATGACTCGATACATTTCAAGATTAATTAATTGAAAACCCCCTATTTGGTTGTTTCAACCGATCAACAATCATATGACTCCAAAACTAAATAACTCTACAATCATCAAAATAATAAAAGATTCTTTTAACAAAAATCAGAAAGTGCACACT
>NW_021680556.1:362982-371133 GCF_001412515.2 Diachasma alloeum
CGAACGAACTAATATTTCCAACGAATGAGAGTTTTTAACGCAAACAACATAACTAAAAGATTCAAAGGAAACTGTTCACTGGGCGGACAAAATCTCGTCACTATCAAACAGAGTCGTTGAAAGGCGTGCGAAACGCCGAACATTTTGACTCGATTTTGCCCTCACAAAATACCAAAATGTTTAATCACCACGCTCACCGATGTCCAGACGAAAATCCCAAAGAACTCCCGGCTGCATGGCAGGTCTCAAAACGTCCCAGTGACTTCCAGAAATTCCAAGGAAACCCGGAGAAATACCCAAAGGACGCCAAAGCCCAACATGGCTTCTGAAATGGCGTCGGACAAAAAAAAAATTTCGACAGGCGTGCGAAACACGTGTACGCCGTCACCACCAGAACAGAAGTGATCGCTCGACTATGACAGGTGTCGACGCGATCATCAATTGCGCGGCAATTAATTTCATTGCCCCCCGCAACGACCATTACTCTCAATTATGATTGGACCCAAAATCTCACGCCTGCGCGCTCCTAACTTTGCGCCTGCGCATGACCAAATTAGTTGAATAAATTAACTATTCCAACTAGACCATAATTCCAATTACAATTCAAATAATGTCATCAAATCATAAATAGTCTTTAAGCCCTTCCGGCTACCTCCAATCATTTAATTGATCTTGAATCAATAAATCATAGTATTTCACCGGCACGTCCAGGCCTGGATGATGTAGCAGTCCCTCTCTAATGTAGACTTGCCACTCGTTCATCTGTTCTGCAACGAAGGTCCCCTCAGCGCCATACTCTCACGGTCAACGTTCGAAGCTTTACGTGACTCGGTAGATACTCCAGGTTCTATCGAATTCAAATGGGAATTGACGTTCATGCCAATCATCCCTCAATGTCCCTCGTAGTCCAACAATTCCTCCAATCATTGAGCGTGTGATTTCGTACAAAATTCAAATACAAACAAAATAATCAGTCATACAAAATTAACTCTAAAAAAATGACTCTCGTTGAATGGTAGGTTTGACTTCAAGTCTGGTGGCAACCAATCTAAAACCCCAAAAACCACGCGAAGGTCTATAAACACCATGAAATGATTTGTAACGAAAATAACACGTTACAGCGTATGTTGACGTCATCAGTTGCATGCATCACCTCATCTTGTCTCGTCTCAAAGTCATAGAAAACGAATGCCTCGCGTTTCTTTTTTTGATTTCTTCTTGATTTTCAATGTAGGCATGTAGCATAGATGGGAAGATAGATGGAATAGAGCTCGAGCATCCATAGATGGCATAGATTGCACACAGAGCAATAATACTTATGGCACACGTGTTTTTGACCTTTCCGTTAGTTAATTTTCATATTGCATTTTTTACACAATTTTATGTGAGCACATACAGTAGGATTGTTTCCACTAAAAGATCCAGCTTTTTTATGTTGTTCAAAGCGCTCCTGGCCATGGAATTCTCGATTACACTCATCGCACACAATTTTATTGACGATTGTAGGATCGCATGGAGGATTCTTCAGACATCTGTCACAAGTTTTATCACACACATGTCCTCGTGCACTGTAAGGCTTATTACAATGTCCACAATAATATATAGCGCCAAAAAATGAAAGTAAATTTTGGATTGGCTGGTAGTGTCTCTCTTCGGAATAATACGCAATGTATAGGGTATATTGGGCAGGTATATTTCTGCTGGTCACTTCAGGCGTCCCATCGTAAAGTACAGGGTGATCATTTCCATTTCTCTTGAGAGAATAGACCTTGATGATACATGCTTCTTGGGCCAAGTATCGTTGATGTTGGGCAATTTCCTCCAAGCCACAACCATCCTCAAGAACAATGACTCTAGCTACACAGGTCAAGCGCTGGGCTTCCTTACGTTGCATTTTACCCTTGGATTGTTGAATGGATTGTCACACCTCGTGTAGCTCACCCTTGTCAGCTCTGGCCTTCAATTTTTTGGCATGTACTTTGGCCACAACAAGCGATCGGGCTAAACACAGGCCATCTTCATTCGAAATTTTCAGAACACATTTTCTACTCAGTCCTCTTTTCATTTCCTTTTCAAGAAAGTCTCCTTGACCTGCAGGGGCTTCAGCCACGTGAAGTTTTATCCAGAATGTGTCGGCGCAATCGAAACCATTGGCACTCTGTGCAATAGAGCTCACAAGATTCCACAAATCTTGGAATTCGTAACCGTTGATTGCACGTGGGCTTATCCAGGCATTATCTCTTTGCATATTGGCAAAATTGAAGGTGAGACACATCCGATTCATTCCACGACCACAAGCTTCTATGATTTTATTGTAGACATCTCGAAAAGCTTCTTCCATCCACTCGTTTGGATTGCGACCTTCAGGCAAAGGGTTAATTCCAAACTCCATCAGATGTGTATCAAGTTTGAAACGGGGGAGTCTCTGGCGTGACCTTCGGATTGTTGTCAGAGCTGACGGTGGGCCCTCTTCATTTCGGTCAAATTGAGCATCTAAAATTGAATTTATTTTCAATAGTAAGAATATTTTTTAGAAAAAAATATTCATTATTATTAACATATAATGTGATACTAACCATTGTGTTGATCTAGTAAATCTAGATTGAAGTCTTCAATGGCTTTGAGCACCTCAGGATCATTGATCACATTTTTACCACCACCATATTGAATATCAAAGAACTCGGGGTTAAAACTCTCGAATAAATCCACATCAAAATTATCTTGAATTTCAAAATCACTCAATAAGTCAAGATTAAAATTATCGATCCAGTCGAAATCGCACTCAAAAGGTGGGGTAATTCCTCTAGAAGCATCACTAGGCCCTGGTAAATCGTTTGGGTCCGTCATTCCGAACAACTTTTAGGAAACTGTGGCTAAGTGAGAAAAAAATCCGCCTATATTGGAAAAAGTCAGTGTCCTACTATTGGCCATAGGGGGACAAGTGTATATCTCCAGTCTTTTACCTGTACACGCCTACGCGTATTGTCCTTGACCGAGGTAATAGCCTCCCTTAGCAGGTCAAACGCTTGGGCCTTACGACACCCCCCTGCCGTTTTGAAATGCATACTACTTTTTTGAATATCTTATACAAGTGTATAAAATGACGAGTTTTTTACAATCCTTAATCAGACGGCAACATGGATATAAGGTGGAAACATGCCATGATTTGTGGACCCACAGGTTGTGAGAAAACATTTTTTGTTAAAAAATTTTTGAAAGAAATTAAAGAAATGTGTGATACACCGATTGAAAAAGTGATTTTCTATTATGCTGAGTGGCAGAATGGATATTCGGATTATGACAAAATTTTGTCGAATTTCGAGAAGGTTTACCAAGATCCGGAGATTTTTGTGATAATAAACCAAAATTGGTTGTTGTGGACGACTTGATGCGTGAATCATCGAATGGTGCAATAGTCGACTTATTCACAAAAGGCAGTCATCACAAAAATCTCAGTGTTATGTTTATATCTCAAAATTTATTCCACCAGGGAAAAGGACAGCGAGATATTTCATTGAATACAAATTATATTGTCGTATTCAAAAATCCTCGAGATCGTGCACAAATAGCCCACTTAGCTCGTCAGATATACCCAGAGGACCCAAAATTTCTACAGGAGGCCTATTTTGACGCCACATCAGAGGCTCATGGATATTTTTTGCTTGATTTAAAACAGTCGACTCCTGAAAACTGCAGATTTCGTACCAATGTATTCCCTAGCGACCTCTATCACTATGTTTATTAGGATGGCCCAGGAACCAGCCGTTTTAGAATTCGTATCTTCAAGTTCCTGATAAACAATCCCTTGACAGATGAAAAGATGATGTGGATTTTTTTCCGATTTCTCAAACAGTTTTTTAAGCTAGCGCAAACGATCTAAAGTTATAGGAAAATATCTGACCCACTGGCAGTTTGCTGTTATGATGCTTGGTGAAAAGTCAAATTGCTTTATGACGGTTGTCTCGCAGGTAGCAAAATTATCGGGCCGAGAGAGTGGGCATATTCTAAGTAATACAGGGGAGGCCCGACGTTGCTTGCTAAACTAACTACCTGAGATGGAGCATTGGAGAATATTTTTGCTGATGTAAATAGAACATTGAATTAATTTTTTTCCATTTTCATTCCCTTTTCGCACGATGTACAGTTTTGAGCAAAGTAATATTTTTCTCCAGAGGAAAAAATTATTGTCAATAATATTCTGAAAATATTTATTCCTCTTTGGAATGATTTTTTCTTTTGTATTTTTAACGGTCTTCGTTGCAATTAAATTGCAACTGGCCATTGCCCGAGGGCCTTCAGCCAAGTTGAAATGATTACTTTTCCATTATTTCACAACTCTTTTTTTCATCGCCAATCAATTCATTATTGCATAAATATTTCTATGATCACACATATCTTAACTGTCCTCCTTACGATAAATGGAATTAATGACTATAGCGTCATCAATTGTCTGAATATAACTTTTTTTTTCATGTAATGACTTTTTCATTAATCCATTACTTTTCTATATTAATTCCGTTATTCCACGAATTTTCCCCCAATTCTTTGTGAATACTGACTTTCTATGCTAACTCTGTGAGGTGAATCCCATATCCCCATTCTCCAGCCGTCAGTGTGCCACCCGGCGTCCCCACGTCAGGGGCTCCCCTCAATTCAGCGCGGATTCCCTCTCTGAGAGTTGGAATGACTCTTCTGGCACAAAATAAACGTAAATCAAACTCAAGTTCCAAATCAGAGCTATTGAGAATATAGTTAACAATAGGGAACATACATTTTTTATTTATCTATGAAATTCTTCCCTCAACTCGTTCTATGGGTCAAAAAAAAACATTCTACGAAAAATTTTGTTGAAAGTTAAGCGTTTGAACGCCCGGTCCGCTCGCTGTAACGTCACAGCGCTGTAGGCTCACTGCACTGCTGACGTGCGAGAGAGACCGTGCGAGTCGCCGGCGTCGGGCTGCGCTGAGAGAGCGAGTGAGAAGCGCGATGGCTCCAGTGCCGTGACGTCACAGCATGCTTGAGGCTTGCAAAAAGTGCACTTTTCAATCAACGATTCTGATTGAAAAAAGCAAGTTGGAGCGTTAGAAAAATTATTTATAGGATTGTTGAAACCTCTATATTCCGAGAAAAAAAATTGAGTATGTTCCCTATTGGAGTCGACTAGGACGGTCTCGATATTATTATTAGTTATGGAGAGAAATAAATCAAGCGCAAAAAAAATCATTGATTATATAACTGTTTCACCGATTATCTTGATTTTATCTTGATTCGCAAACAATGAAAAAGTTCCTGTATTCAATTACGCGCGATTTAATTATATTCCATTTTTGTATTTCATTCATCCGTCAAAAGTATCAATTGATAATGTGAAGTGGCGATGGTGTGATTCATAGGGCCCTTTTGTGCCTCTAGAAATTAGTCCCAGAGCGGAAAATTTGTGGAATTTTGCAAAAGTCATTGAGTTGGAGGTATAGGGACGGATATTGAGGAAACTGAATAATGTGCCTCCTAATAATTTATGATGCGAAAAGCCGGACTTTGTGGGGCGGAGCCTTTACCTACTTCGTCCTTATTATAACAAAATATTTTCCGATAATTTTTCCGTATGCACTAGACTAGTGACTAGGGGGCAGTCGAAGAGAAACTTCCGAACAGTCAACATCACAGCAATCGCTACGTTGACAATTTCTCCTCGGTATTTATTAACGAAGCAGAACGCCCGAATATGCCAGAAACGCGACAAGATGCTCACATTTCTTTAGTCGGTAGTGTAACACCGGAAATTTGTGGAAACCAATTGCCTTCGAACAGACAGGCGTTACAATGTTTCTTCTATTATACGAGACATGTCACACCAACACTCACTGCTCGCGAAGCAGCGACCTGTGTTGTGCGAAAATGTGCTTTGTTCTGGGAATATGCAGGGATCCCCCTCTTGCAGGAGTCTTATGCAATTACCAAAATAGAAAAACTAGTGCAGCAGTACAGAAATATCCACAAGTACAGTGCTTCTCGGAAAGAGAAATATGTGAGGGCCCAGGCGAAGGAGATTGAATTCCAACATATGCGGAGTGACTTGTTCGATATTGCTCATCAAAAGCAAGTGGATGCTATGAAAAATGCACCAGTAAAGACTTTCTTGACTCTGCAGCGAGAAACGGAACGAAAGGGTTTTTTGGATAGAACAATAGACACAGGAACATGGGTGAAACCTGGCACACCAGAAACAGAAGAAATAACCGAGCAACCAAAATCAAGTACGAGAACTCAACCAGTAAATTTCCCTCAGATTTTTATACTATCACAATTAAAAAACGAATTGGATTTTTAGATTTTTTAATTTTTTCCGCCAATCACTAATCCATTTTTCCTTCTTTCTTTAATTTTCTAGTCCAACGATGTCAAATTGCTGAGAATTATAGCAACTATTTCGCCGAGGGATATGAAGATTTCAATGAGGTATTGGAGTCGTGTAGTGATGACAGTGACATCGACAGTGACTATGAGGCTGCAACACCGCCCATAAAACGGAAAAAGAATGGGAAACTCAGTCTAATGAATCCGGATATTACTGTCGCTTTGGATAGAGCCAAAATGAGCGATCGTATGGCCGCACGCGTGTTGGCAGGAGTTTTACTGAGAGTCGGCATATCGTTAGACGACGTCCATCTAAGCCGTGAAACTATTCGTCGGAATCGACGAATACACCGCAAATCTGTGAGTGATATGATCAAAAATAATTCAAAACAGGGCCCGTCTCGTATTGCCGTTGTTCACTGGGACAGCAAACAGCTACCAACGGCGTAGAACCTATTAGAAAAAATCGATCGGCTTGCCGTTCTCGCATCAAGTCTTGATTGGCATCAATTACTAGGCATTCCGAGAATCGAACGAGGAACTGGAGAAGGACAAGCAAAAGCAGTCTATAATTGCTTACAGGAGTGGGACCTGCTTAAAGACATATACGCCATGGGTTTCGATACTACTGCAAGTAACACAGGCAGCATGAATGGGGCCTCTACGAAGTTGGAAGAATTACTTGGAAGGGATCTCTTATACCTGGCATGCCGTCATCACATTCTTGAACTCCTCCTAAAAGTGGGATTTGAATCATCCATGGGGGGTACTTCTGGGCCTGATGTACCGATATTCAAAAGGTTCCAAGAGCAGTGGAAGTCTATGAATAAAGGAAAATTTTCACCCGGAGTGCAGAATCATATAGTCAAAGAAGCACTGCATCGTGATATGGATGATATCATGGCTTTCACTGAAGGACAATTGAAGGTCAGTTGAATAGTATTCCTTGAATGAAACGGCTTCACTCATATTCTCTATCATCATCATCATCATCATCATATTTGAGAAAATGATGAGACATTGTTGATTACATGAAATTTTATTTATTTGTTCAATTTACAGAATAAACAAATTCGTAAAGACTACAGGGAGTTTTTGGAACTGGTGGTCATGTTTCTTGGAGGCAATTTACCGAAGGGGAACCGTTTCCGAGCTCTGGGTCCCATTCATCATGCCAGATGGATGGCTAAGGCCATCTATTCGCTCAAAATTTTCTTGTTCAGAGACCAGTTCAAGTTGACGCCTTACGAGGAATCAGGTTTAATGAATATGTGTATTTTTATTATTTGATATATCAGAGGGCTTGGTTCACTGCTCCGGATGCAGTTGCAGCCCCGAAAAACGATTTAATTTTGGTGAAACAGTTAGCCTCAAATGCTAGTAATGCCAGTAGCATTATCTCAAGGGTCTGTAAAGTTGCATTGGCGAAATTCGTGAACCACCTCTGGTATTTGTCAGAAGAATTAATTGCTTTTGCCTTTTTTGATAAAAATGTGAGTATCGAATGTAAGAGAAAGATGTGTCAGGGTATCAAAACTCGCCCCGCTTTCACTAATGACAGAAAAAAGGGAAAAATTTCAATCAAAGATGAGAAATTAATTCCAGAGTTGAGTTTAGATACATTTGTGACAAAAAATACATTGAAGTTTTTTGAAATTTTGAAGTTAGATTCTGGTTTTTTGAAGAGTGATCCNTACTAATAGAAATAAAGGAATGAGGTCACAGGCCACGGAGTCCCGCGTCCCGAAGGCAAAAGGCTCGAATTTTAACACTCAAACGGTGTCCAAAATGGCC
>NW_021680556.1:371212-375529 GCF_001412515.2 Diachasma alloeum
AAAATTAATTATAAATTTTAAATTATAAATTGAGTCACTCTGTATTTACCATTATCATAAGTCGTCAATTTGACATTATGTAATGTACATGGGCGCTTTTGAAAATGTACCGAATTTATATTTCTAACATAACAATTTAATTTGTAATTTTCAATGAATTTCATACAATTAATACTCCTTTCTCTGGGCCATTAACGGTCATTAAAAGCAATTTAAACGAAACAAATTGTTGAAAAAATGCCAACGTTTCGAGCACTGTATGTACTCCTCATCAGGGCAAAGTTTAATCTAGAATTTATGACAATATCACATATTACTCCTTAACAACTTTAATTGACTTCTCCACACATGGAGAACCAACATAACCTCTTCCATGAGTTACTAGTAGTTTGTCACACATGGAGAGCCAACATAACCTCTTCCATGAGTGACTAGTAGTTTGTTTGGAGAAGTCAATTAAAGTTGTTAAGGAGTAATATGTGATATTGTCATAAATTCTAGATTAAACTTTGCCCTGATGAGGAGTACATACAGTGCTCGAAACGTTGGCATTTTTTCAACAATTTGTTTCGTTTAAATTGCTTTTAATGACCGTTAATGGCCCAGAGAAAGGAATATTAATTGAATTATACATCAAGAGGGTTGGAAATCTTCATTAATTACAATAAATTTCATGAAAACCTCACTTCTAATTGAGTGATCTAAGTCAATGGAGCACCATTGGAATTGTTATGTAATGAGGAATTTAACAATGTCGTTCACATATCGAAATTAATAAGAAATAGAAAATTTTCTATTTAAATCTCGAAGGGATATCGTCATTTACTGTGTGTAATAAAAGAGTTGGGCCTATCCGAGAAAGGGTCTGGCCAGCTGGGCGACCTTTCTCCATTTCAGTATATGGCCACCATAAAAGCACCGGATAATCCGCGCACTTGTCGCTGCTCAAAAATTCAACGAATTTTCTATTGCTTTTTTCTTGGATTTAAAATTGAGTAAAATATTTTTCCTTTTATGAAACGATAATGAGATAGTGGACCAATCACTCAATGGAATTCCGAAGCACTGAGTCAATTCTAAAGGCTCGTGGAAGCCTTCAAAAACCCACATTTTTAGCCAAAATCGCACTTTATAATTCAATAACAAATTGGATGAGAAAAGTGAAAAGCTGTTATTACTATTCTTTAAACCCCTGCGAACAATTCCATGTAAGAAAGTAGTAAAAAATATCAATAATTAATGAACAAAATGACGATTGTACACTTAATCGTCTGCTCTCCGTGTATAACATCATATGAAATTTAAATAGCTTGCGCTAGCTTGAAAAATGGTTCGAAAAATCAGAAAAAATTCACAGCGTCTTTTCATCTATTGAACTTCCATTTTTTTCAACTTGCAGACAGAAATCTGAAAATCCCTCACCTGGGCCTTCCTAATGTTTATATTGCACGGAAGGATTACAATATAAAAGGAGGAGGCTCATTGCGGAGTGTACCAGTCGTTCGTATATAATGGCAAAGACAAGTCGCTCTGGAAGCGGCTGTGTTCGCAAGTCGCTCGAAGCAAAGAATACTGCCTTATTACACGCGCTCATTCACGGTCCTCCTAGGTTACGACGAACAATAATACAACACGCTAATAAAGATTTGATTCGCTGCATTTGTGAGTGTGCTCTGAATTTGCTGCATGGAAATATTCCTTTGAAAACTTGCGAAAAGTCAAAATTGTGAAAACATAAAAAACTTTTGAGGAAGTTGGCTCAGCAAGAAAAAAATCATCAATCAGAAAGGCGGTGCCTTTTCACCCATGTTATTGGGGCCGCTTATAAGTGCGCTCATCTCAGCGGTTGTATAGCGATGGAGCATGCACGAAAAATGATACTTGTGCCAGAAGATAGTGTGGAACGGCTAAAAAAAAATTCTACACATGATGCTCACCGTGTTTTAACTGAATTAGTTAAAGAAATTGAGCCGTCAGCTCAAACCCCTGGTACCGTTACAAATCGATTGGATGCTCAATTATTGGAAATTTTAAATTCGAAAAAACCCAAGGACGATCATGAAAAATGGAAATTGTATAATGACGTTCTGAGACAGTATTTGTTTTATACACAGTAGAGTAAAGTACCTGTGCAAGAAACGGAGACCCTCGACGAGACGGGGTCTAGCGAACGATACGATCCAAATGCTATTGTGGCTACTGTACCTGCAGTATACCAAAGAAAAGCCTCAGGTATACTTGAAAATATAGAAGCCGTTGACACTAGTAAAAGGCTCAAGTGGGATACAAAAGGACAAGTGACTTTGGATGGGACATCATTAACTGGCGTTAATATTGTGGATGTGATACAAGATGTGGTCAGAGCACGGAAAACATATTCAGCTAAAGGATGGGAACATTTNCAACTTGCAGACAGAAATCTGAAAATCCCTCACCTGGGCCTTCCTAATGTTTATATTGCACGGAAGGATTACAATATAAAAGGAGGAGGCTCATTGCGGAGTGTACCAGTCGTTCGTATATAATGGCAAAGACAAGTCGCTCTGGAAGCGGCTGTGTTCGCAAGTCGCTCGAAGCAAAGAATACTGCCTTATTACACGCGCTCATTCACGGTCCTCCTAGGTTACGACGAACAATAATACAACACGCTAATAAAGATTTGATTCGCTGCATTTGTGAGTGTGCTCTGAATTTGCTGCATGGAAATATTCCTTTGAAAACTTGCGAAAAGTCAAAATTGTGAAAACATAAAAAACTTTTGAGGAAGTTGGCTCAGCAAGAAAAAAATCATCAATCAGAAAGGCGGTGCCTTTTCACCCATGTTATTGGGGCCGCTTATAAGTGCGCTCATCTCAGCGGTTGTATAGCGATGGAGCATGCACGAAAAATGATACTTGTGCCAGAAGATAGTGTGGAACGGCTAAAAAAAAATTCTACACATGATGCTCACCGTGTTTTAACTGAATTAGTTAAAGAAATTGAGCCGTCAGCTCAAACCCCTGGTACCGTTACAAATCGATTGGATGCTCAATTATTGGAAATTTTAAATTCGAAAAAACCCAAGGACGATCATGAAAAATGGAAATTGTATAATGACGTTCTGAGACAGTATTTGTTTTATACACAGTAGAGTAAAGTACCTGTGCAAGAAACGGAGACCCTCGACGAGACGGGGTCTAGCGAACGATACGATCCAAATGCTATTGTGGCTACTGTACCTGCAGTATACCAAAGAAAAGCCTCAGGTATACTTGAAAATATAGAAGCCGTTGACACTAGTAAAAGGCTCAAGTGGGATACAAAAGGACAAGTGACTTTGGATGGGACATCATTAACTGGCGTTAATATTGTGGATGTGATACAAGATGTGGTCAGAGCACGGAAAACATATTCAGCTAAAGGATGGGAACATTTTGCGATGTATCTTCAAAGTCTAAACACACCTCGGGAGTTTCTGGGCAATCCTAAATTTCATCGACCCCCACCTGCACCACCAGTTATTAAACGTCGAAAAGAACCTGAAATTTCGGAGGACGAGGACTTTATAGATGAGCGTCATACAGGGAAACGTGATACACCCCGTACTTCTCTTGTACATCGTACGCGTAAAAAATTGAAAAAAGCACACATAAACCCTTCTTACAAAGTGGAGGACTCAGGACTATCATCATGGCTTCCGTTTTAAACGAAGAAAAACTATCGAGGACATATTTTAGCCCTCCAGAGCCGGAGGCATATACGGGGGCTAGAAATATTTTGTCAAAGCACAAAAAAGAAATACCTGAAAATGAAATAAAAAACTGGCTTAATGCCCAGAATAATTATACACTCCACAGACCCATCAGACGTAAATTTCCACGGTTACATTATACAGTGACAAGGATTGATGATGTATGGGAGGCTGATTTGGTTGAGTTGAGATCACTAAAGACNAAAACATAAAAAACTTTTGAGGAAGTTGGCTCAGCAAGAAAAAAATCATCAATCAGAAAGGCGGTGCCTTTTCACCCATGTTATTGGGGCCGCTTATAAGTGCGCTCATCTCAGCGGTTGTATAGCGATGGAGCATGCACGAAAAATGATACTTGTGCCAGAAGATAGTGNTGTGAGGTATTTTTCCAAGCGCGTCTGCGGGATTCAGACGGATGGTTCTTCACGAACTTTCAGCGACCCTTTTGGACTCTCTCAACCCGGAATTAGAACGACGGGAATAACGAGAGGAGACAAAATGCAGACATATACGGGGTGCCAGTCCTTTTAACCGCCAAAGGACAAGATCACACCGTTGAGCCGCGTTCCACGACTAGCTCAGATAAC
>NW_021680556.1:375615-375894 GCF_001412515.2 Diachasma alloeum
CTCCACTCCCCTCGTCACGAAGCTCACGTAACCCACGGTGAGCGCGATCGACAGAGTTCGAGAGAATGATGAAAAGAAAGTAAATAATAGAAATTAAAAAAATAAAATGACAATTGTGGCCCTGGGTGATTCGACTCCTCGCAGAGGTAAAAATACTCATTTTCCCCCCCATGATCCGCGGTCAGTTCAGGCGNAGACATATACGGGGTGCCAGTCCTTTTAACCGCCAAAGGACAAGATCACACCGTTGAGCCGCGTTCCACGACTAGCTCAGATAAC
>NW_021680556.1:376480-378873 GCF_001412515.2 Diachasma alloeum
TTTCGTGTTGCGCGTAATCCTGACATAAAAGCCGCAATCGTGGAATGTTTCAATCGAATATTGAAGGAGCGCATGTGGCGTTACTTTACACATAGTCAAACATAAATATATGGATGTGTTGGAACAAATTGTCGACTCTTATAACAACTGGAGACATTCATCAATAAAAATGGCACCTGCGACTGTTAATATCGACAATGCTCCATATGCATGGCGTAATATACAAAATCGGTACAAGTCGGAGAAATCTCGTAAAGAAACCTTTAAATACAAAGTTGGGGACTATGTGCGCATCAGTCGAGCGAAAGGCATCTTTGAGAAAGGATATGAGACTAATTGGAGTAAAGAAATATTCCAAATAACGAAAGCAGTCCTCAAACAATCATTACCAATATACGAGCTGAAAGATTTAGCTGATGAACAAATTGAAGGATTTTTTTACGAGCCAGAGTTGGTGCTTGTCAATAAACAAACGGACAAGGATGAATTCGTAGTTGAACGTGTCATACGCTCTAAAGGAAAAGGAAAAAATAAACAAATTCTTGTTCATTGGGAGGGATATCCTGATAAATTTGATTCGTGGATACCTGCGTCAGAGCTGCACGTCATTGGAAAAAAATGAAGAGGAACGAATTTTATATGGTACTCCCAAGCAACAGCAGCATGGACTCTCATCCCGATAATACAGCATCAAAATATACAACATTGCTCCCAAAACAAGTTAAGTTGGAAGGAGAATGGGTTGTGGGCCTGAGTGAAATACAGTTTCCTTGTAATTTTTTACATATACGTGATAGGAAAGATGCCTCCATCAACTTTGTTAGTAGCGGAAAAGACAATAAGGGCAAGGCAAATCTACCACAAACATTTTTTCTACCTACTGCGGTTTTCAAGGACCTGACCGATCTCGTAGGTTTCATGAATAACTTTGCACCCTTGAAGGATCATATAAAATTTGAGTATTCTACCCAACAAGGCTTTGTGAAAATTGGAAGACATTGCACCTCCAAAACATGCGGTAGCACGGTACACGCATTAGACTTTTCGGATAAATTGGCTGATATGTTGGGGTTTGAGAGGAGCGTGCATAGTTTCACGAACGCAAAGCCGTATTGTGAGGGATATCTACTTACCAATCTGGCCAGGGGTTTACCTGAAAGCTTGTTCATCTATAGAGACCTTGGTGTACCCTATGTAACAGGTGATGTGCAGTCATCTCTCTTACGAGTGGTACCATTCAATGCTTCTGGTTATACATATGGAGCCACACACTGTGCTACTTTTTCAAATCCTCATTATATTCCGTTGATGAGATACTCATTTCGCACAATTGAAATAGATATAAGGTGCAATCGTGGTGAAATGATACCATTCGAGTACGGACCCTTGAACGTGACACTTCATTTCAAGAGAATTGATTAACGAGCAAAATGAGTCCTTACATTGCATATTACGCGAACCAGGCTGGTGGAGGGTCAGTGGAGAGATACAATAATTTCGGACGGGTCTATGTTGGAAGCCCATATCAACGGGGCCATGGAATTGGGGCTTTCCTCGGGGGCCTCTTTCGTCGAATTCTGCCCTTCCTCGGTAGTGCAGCTCGAGCAGTCGGTAAAGAAGCTCTCAACGCGGGAATTAACGTTGTAGGCGATGTAGTGACAAACGGAAAACCCTTAAAGGTGGCGCTGGAGGATCGGCTAGCGGAGTCGGGATTAAAATTGAAAAGGAAGGCACAGGAAAAAATAGGGTCCATGATGCGTGGATCAGGATATAAAAGAAAGCGTAAACGCCTCGCATCTCATAAGCTCACTGGACGCGGGTCTGCCAAGACATCCAAAACGAGGAAGAATAAAAAGAAGAGAAATATTCCAAAAAATAAGAAAAAAGGAAAAAAAGTGAAAAAAAATAAATCCAAGAGGAAGACTCGCGATTTATACGATATTTTCAACTAATCATCATGTCGTTTCTACATTCACACTCTTCCGAGTGCGTGAAATCGGAGCTCGATCTGTTCACTATACCCCCGACGCAGACGAGTATTGAAAATTCTCAATTTGTTTATTATAATCCTGTGTCTACTTTATCGGACGACGCCCCAATCGAATTCATCGTACCAGGCCATGGAGAAGAATACATTGATTTGGCACACACTATGATAAAAATTCGAGCGAAAATTTTGAGACCCGATGGCACTGCTGCTGTTGAGGATTCTGTCGGTCCTGTGAATAATTTTTTACATTCAATGTTCAACCAAGTGGATGTATAGTTCAATCAAAAAGTTGTTACGCCGCCAAATAACCTCTACGCCTATAGAGCNCGAACCCTTGAACGTGACACTTCATTTCAAGAGAATTGATTAACGAGCAAAATGAGTCCTTACATTGCATATTACG
>NW_021680556.1:379100-380497 GCF_001412515.2 Diachasma alloeum
CGTTTGATCTGCTGGGACATTTGCATTGTGACGTTTTCAATCAAGATAATTTTTTAATGAACGGTGTAGAGCTACGTGTTCGTCTATCCGCGCAAAGGATGAATATTGTCTCATGGACGATACTACACTTAATTNTCGGGAATTAACGTTGTAGGCGATGTAGTGACAAATAGAAAACCCTTAAACGTGGCGCTGGAGGATCGGCTAGCGGAGTCGGGATTAAAATTAAAAAGGAAGGCACAGGAAAAAATTGGGTCCATGATGCGTGGATCAGGATATAAAAGAAAGCGTAAACGCCTCGCATCTCATAAGCTCACTGGACGCGGGTCTGCCAAGACATCCAAAACGAGGAAGAATAAAAAGAAGAGAAATATTCCAAAAAATAAGAAAAAAGGAAAAAAAGTGAAAAAAAATAAATCCAAGAGGAAGACTCCCGATTTATACGATATTTTCAACTAATCATCATGTCGTTTCTACATTCACACTCTTCCGAGTGCGTGAAATCGGAGCTCGATCTGTTCACTATACCCCCGACGCAGACGAGTATTGAAAATTCTCAATTTGTTTATTATAATCCTGTGTCTACTTTATCGGACGACGCCCCAATCGAATTCATCGTACCAGGCCATGGAGAAGAATACATCGATTTGGCACACACTATGATAAAAATTCGAGCGAAAATTTTGAGACCCGATGGCACTGCTGCTGTTGAGGATTCCGTCGGTCCTGTGAATAATTTTTTGCATTCAATGTTCAACCAAGTGGATGTATATTTCAATCAAAAAGTTGTTACGCCGCCAAATAACCTCTACGCCTATAGAGCATATATTGAAACATTGCTGAACTATGGAGAAGATGCCAAGTCCTCGCATCTCGGAATGGCTCTATGGTCAACTGATACCTCTGGCGCTATGGATACCGCTGCAGTTGTGGGCGCTGATGTGAAAAAAAATAAAGGCCTAATCTCTCGACAAGTATTTACGAAAGGTGGAAGACCGTTTGATCTGCTGGGACATTTGCATTGTGACGTTTTCAATCAAGATAAATTTTTGATGAACGGTGTAGAGCTACGTGTTCGTCTTATCCGCGCAAAGGATGAATATTGTCTCATGGACGATACTACACTTAATTATAAAGTAAATATTGTGGAGGCCTCATTAATTGTTCGACGCGTGAAACAGCCCTGGAATATTAATAGCTTACGCTAAAACGCTTGCAAAGACAACTACAAAATATCCCTTAACCCGTGTTGAGCTTAAATCTTTTGTTCTGCATAATGGAATTATGGGAGAGACGATAGATAATGCAATTTTAGGCCAACTGCCTAAAAGAATTATACTTGGATTTGTCGACAATGCCAGTTTCAATGGAGCGAGGAAGAAGAATCCCTTCAACTT
>NW_021680556.1:380548-381184 GCF_001412515.2 Diachasma alloeum
GCAATTTTAGGCCAACTGCCTAAAAGAATTATACTTGGATTTGTCGACAATGCCAGTTTTAATGGAGCGAGAAAGAAGAATCTCTTCAACTTCCAGAATTTTGGAATCAACTTTTTATGCCTGAATGTCGATGGACGCCAAGTACCTACGAAACCCCTGCAACCGAGTTTTACCTCTGACAGATATCTAGATGTGGAAGCTTTTAATACCTTATCTGCGGGGACTGGAATGCATTTTAGGGACCATGGAAATAACATGTCTCGTCTAGCATATTCTGACGGCTGTTGTTTATTCGCCTTTTACCTGACTCCCGATTTATCTGCAAGTTCTGCCGGTCATTGGAATCTCGTGAAGAGTGGGAGTGTTCGTATTGAAGTACGATTCAACAAAGCAACAGAGCAAAATGTAAATTGTCTGTTATATGCTGAATACGATAATTTGTTGGAAATTGACTCAACAAGACAAGTTATTGTCGACTACAGTGGCTGAAAAAGAATACTAAACTATTCAATAGAGGTTCACTACACAATTACGTTAGTTGCGTCCAAATAACCGAGCAGGTGTCACACCATAAACCTTTTCTACCCGGGTCACAAGGCCACGACTATTGTCCTGCGTACCATCGTCTTATGAATA
>NW_021680556.1:381263-381637 GCF_001412515.2 Diachasma alloeum
ATACGATGTCACACCATAAACCTTTTCTACCCGGGTTACAAAGTCACGACTATTGTCCTGCGTACCATCGTCTTATGAATACACTTGAGCTCCTGAATGTACTACCGCATACCGATGCATCAATTGGAGGCGTCTACCCTGCTGACCGTGTCCCCTGGACATGGTCCCGGCCCTGTGCCATCATCATCAACACCGATAACCACAACCAAGCAGGAAGCCACTGGGTTGCCGTTTACCTCGGTTCAAATGGACGAGGAATCTATTTCGACAGCTTCGAAATGCCAGCCTTCGACACAAGAATCGCTCAGCGTCTTAAACGAAATTGCCATGTATATGAATGGAGCCAGAAAAGACTCCAAGATATATCGTCTGAT
>NW_021680556.1:381874-382039 GCF_001412515.2 Diachasma alloeum
AATAATAATAATAATAATAATAATAATAATAATAATAAAATAATCATCATCCTTTACAATCAAGAGAATTGTGTATCCTAGACAATAAGAATAATTTCTGAATAAATAATTTATGTAATCCTATAAATTGTGCGTTATGTAGTTATTTCTTATTACCACCACCCA
>NW_021680556.1:382138-387895 GCF_001412515.2 Diachasma alloeum
CCCCCCCCCCTCTTCAAAGGCATGCTGCCGAGGGGGGAAAGGGGACGTGCACGTGCACTTCCTGGAAAAAAGGGTTGGCGAGGGGGGGGGGGAATTCCTGAAAAAAAATTCGCCAATACTGGTCACTTACTACTCAGGTGATTCACGTTAATAGGCTGTGGCCAATGGAAGATGAACCCACATAAATATTTGAATTGTCTTTTGTTGAATTTTACTTTTATTCTTTATTGCTACATAATCTGAATTAATGAGATCAGTGGTTAACTCATAATCAGTGGTGAACTGACACAAAATTTTCCGTCATTAACGGAAGATCAGTGGTGAACTGATAATCAGTTGTTAACTGACCTAAAATTTCACGTGGTTAACGGAAGATCAGTGGTTAACTGATTGCCAGCGGTTAATTGACTCGAAATTTTCAATAGTTGACAGAAACTCACTGGATGACTGATTTGATCACTCCTTAGGTTATGTACATTTTCTGACTTACAACTTAATCTGATAAAACTGAGCCCAGTAGACTTATAACTTGAGACTGACAAATGACCGAAAAATTTCATGATGAGAAACATAATCTTAAAGGATATATCTATATTTTACATTTACCTTGTAATCACTGAGAAATGTATAAATGTATTAGAATAATCACTACACTTCCATTCATACAACAGACACATGAAAATGGTAAGAATTACACAGTTCTAATTTATTGAATTGTACCATGTGAAACACACCTTTGGGTCGTTTTTCAGCGTTAATTTTCGGGGAGGTTATTTTAGCTGGAAAACAAACTGGAGTCCTCCCTATGTGGGATCTTCCAGCAATCTAGATATATCTCAATTATTTCTCTTTTCGATTTAGTCTATCTCAACAATAACCACAGTCATTCATTTTCGAAAGTTGCAACATCGCAAATAGTCTCCAGTGTGGTTGTCAGGGTGGCAACCTTTTCATTCAAGAGGCAGTAGTGTTGCGGGTTCCCCCTTTCTCTTGAACGTATAAGCAGAAGTATGTTTCATGATAGACCGTGGATACTTTTGTCTTTTGATTCTAACTTCACTTGTCCTGGACTCCTGTCATTAAAAATATCTCTTTGTTGTGTTCTAATGAAACCGCCCTTCAATTTAACTGGGGATGGATCTCATTTATCAAGAAAAATTAACAATATCTTCCACAAATAGGTGTTCTTTCATTGAATTACATTTCGTTCTACGATTACCTTTCGTACAGCAAAATTTTCCACGATTTTCTAGGCAATTTTTATCCAACTTTTCTCTCCATGTAGACATTTTTCAAACATTTTTGGGACAGCTATGTAGACGTACTTCAGATATTAAAATGCGTCTGAATTCATCAAAGTATCTTAATATTTAGGATAAATTTCGTGTTTGAACCCGTCAACACTCGCGCCAACCTCCCAGCACTCTTTATGCACGCGGTGAGAGAATCTATTTGGCTTTAGTTTGTACGGGAAATAGCTGCTCAATTCGGCTAGCATCCTGGCGCTCCTCCAGCCTAGGTGAGAATTAACCATTTCAATTGGTCAAGACCCAAGTTTGGTACAACGGCGGCACAAGCCGGACGGGCCAGACGAGACTTGGCGAGCCCAATCCTGGCTTTACCACTGACTAAATTATAGTTCGCACTTGTTTCCCAATGCTCGGTAAGTGGGGATTGAGCCAAACTTGAGCCAATTGTTGAATCTGGACGATTCCTGCCTTTACTTTAAATCAATTAAAATTCACTAATTTTTATTGAAATCTGAAAATATTTTTGATTCGCACTTATTATTCAACATTTAATTCTGTCTAAATTTTATTTTTTCATTAATCAAATAATCGTCAATATCTTTCGATATTAATTACTGATCTATAAAATATTTGAAAAATTGGATTGATGATTAATGTAATTTGTGAAATTTTGAAAAATCTTCATTGAGGATTAATTTAATAAAATTGAAAAAATGTACAATACAGTCAACTGATTTTGTATGTGATGAAATCATTCGAATTCTCTATTATGATTTTGCTTATTTCTGCCCCGTAGGTTTAACATGGAGAAATTCGAATCGAGTGGAAGAAATAGTACATTTTCGGGCCGTTGCGATGGGTTTTTTCACTCGTGAACTGATAGAACGATTTAGTTGCTGGTAAAGAGGCTCTTTTTACTCCCGAATGGGAGCTTTGTAATCGTTGATTTCGACGATTTTCTAATTTTGCCTGGAAATGAAATACCATGTCATGAAATGTGACGATATGATGTTTTTAGAAAATGTATGTATGCATGTCCGGACGTGTGTGCGATGGTAATCCTCCATGGATATCCCGAAAACGTCCCCTTTTTGAGAAGCGTGAATTGCACGCTGAATTTGTTGACTTGGAATTTTTATTAACTCTTTTATCGTTTTCTTTTCATAATTTCCATGTTTTCGTCGGTTTTCCTCAGTTGTATTCAGATTATTTTTTCACCCATTTTGAAGGAGAATCACGTGACTCCAGAATGCGAGAAAGATTTCTCGGAGCGATTGTTTTAAAGTACTATTACCCATTCTCGTGCCAAGGCCACGAAACGTATCGGTGTGAAGAGAGTAGGGGCACTACCACACTCAATCACACTACCCAGTGTGGTAGTGTGCCATTAGGAACGCGTGGCGGCGCACGCACATCACTGGCAAATGGCGAAAAGTGGGGAAATGCTTGGCACTAGAATGGGTTAATAAGATTCCCACTCCGCGATCGACGTTTTTCAAATCTAGTGTCCCTTCTACCGCAGCTTTCTCTATTTATTGTTATCTCTTGCGCTTTTTTATCCAAAATTGCTCGTTCCTCACATAATCACCCAATTACCGACGATTTCGTTTGCTTTGACCCATTTCCCCTCTTCCCCACTGATTTAATAGCTCCTAGAACCTATAACACGATAATTTCATTAACAGCGAATAAATTTCATCGAAAATTCAGGTGTAAACAGAAGCCGATAATTGATGACTGGTTAATTAAGCAGAAGACGGGTAAAATTGCAACGTAGAAGGGAAGGGGGTTAGTGAAAATTGTGAGAGTCGAGAGGAAGGAGAATTATGTAATGGATAAACTTTATACCTCTGCGGCCGGAAAACTATGAATTATTACTACCTGGCTATAATATCAGCTACAATCGAGAAACATTACACCGTATCCGGTAGCTGAGATAGAAGACTACACTTTGGAAATTGGTGTTGGTACAGAGTTGAGCCGACGGGGGATGAAAATCGATATTGAAAAATATTGGCATCAACGATAGCCATCCGGGAAGCATAACGTTGCCCTATACCCTGAACTGCCCTCCAAGAAGATACCTATTTGAACCATGTGGGTGGATTGAATGTTTAAGTATTTATGAATCGGTAAATCTCGTGGAAAAGCCAGGCCCCTCCCCCTTTAGCAGAAACAGGTCCACTCGGAGAGTTTGGCGAAATATCCGGAATAGCGAAGAGGGGGGAAGGGGGAAGTATACCTGAATATGTGCCTTCACAAGTACTAGACACACAGCCACTCTCATCCGGACCACATATTTTTACCGATCGTATTTTAACCCCCGACACCCTCTTGAGGATTTATAACAACCACCCGTTAAATTGCTATGGAACACGAAACATCTACAATTCTATGTATGGTTTTGTTACTCCCGCTAAATTTGCTGGCAAGGTGATTTTTTTAAACCTCTCCTCATGTGTGGTGTTTTTTCACTTTATTTTTATTGTTTCTTTTACCGTGACGAGCGGACGGAGAATTATTGTTGACGGTGTTGGAAACAAAAAGCAAATAATTACGAGTTTATTCGCCAGGAAAGTGATTCCCCTGCATGAGTTAAAAATTATCCTGTATCATGTGGTACATATTCTGACGGAATATCACAACTATTTTGGAAATTGAAGAATATTTTCGTAATTCTTGAATGAACCTCACCCGGGTAGAAATTTCGTCAGGCAGGCTTTTCGGCAGGGAAGATCCTGCTTCCGTATCAATACGGTATACCTGATTACAGCATGGCAGATCAGAACCTGAAGGGGACTATTGCATGTTCCCTTACCAATAAATTCTAAAGTTCCTAATCATGCCCAAGTCAGAGCTTTTTGAGCGTACCGTGATAGAAAAAAAAATTAAAGTTCCATCCGGCATGTCTGACGAGGGCAATTCCTGTCTTTTTCAGCTGAATTGAACATGAATGCTCGTTGAGTATACCAGATACGGCCAATTCGATCTGGCCATGACCAGGACCGGGTAAGGTATGTAAGGAATCTCTAACTTCGAAAATTCGATAAGTTCAGTACGGCCAGTAAGTCCAGTGATGATCAGGTCCGGGTAAGACATGCCGGACGGGACTCAGAAATAGTATATTTCGCGTCGAGTGCCACTGGGATTTTCGACGAGTGTGAGCTAGGCACGACGAGCCGAAGACGAGGCGTGCCAATCAGACTCGTTGAAAACCCCTGTGGTACTAGGTACGAACGATATTTTTCCAGAGTGACTTTCACTTTTGTCAGTTCGGAGAATGGTCAATACCAATCCCCGGACTGGGAAAAGTGAAGGTCAGTATGGAAAATTTTTTACCAAGCAAAAAGCTGCGGTAGAAGTGGAAAAAGGGTGAGGGTCGGAGGGGAAAGGGGATGATTATCAGGAAAACTATACTAATTGATATTATTGTAGATTTAGTTCAATACTATAATTTCATTCGGAGTATTATTGATATACACAAAACAAATGAACATTTTCAAAGATGATATGGTGCTGAGTGGATAGGGTACTGAACTGCTAACCGAAGGGTCCGAAGTTGAAGTCCCGCTTTGGTTGATCTTTTTTCTTTATTTACTCTATTTATTTATTTATTATTCATTTTTCGCTTAATTTATTAATTAGCAATTAACAATTTATTGATTACGAACAAAGTCTGTGAATCAGGCAAGAGCGAAACGTGGCCTCCTATCGCGGCCTTTATCAGGTTTGGAAATCAGCCCCTGATTATGCTTTGCGTTACATTTTGAGACAAAAGATATTATTTTTCCCATCGCGTCGATGCAATTTTCCTATCCTCGGGGATCTAGCGAACTGCCAGAGAGGATAAATTATTATTTGACGAATGTAAACGTAATTGAATTTCGTGAGCCAGGACCTCTGGTCGACATTTTGAGGCGCATGCGCCAAATTATGGATTTTCCCTCGCGCAACAAGTCGCCTACTGTCGGTGTCAAAAGTAGAGACCACTCGAAACAAACGTCTATAACTCAGTGAAAAAAAATCGTAAAAATATGAGACCAAATACACTGTGTAATATAAGTATTTCACTTGCCCAATACGGAGTTTCAAGTTTTTAATTTGATTAGTTTATTTATAATCGCTGTGAGAAGCCGAAAAACCCCCCGATTTTCAGGGTCCGTAAAAGTCGACAAACTTTGAACCGCTAGCAAACGTACGAAAATTTTTTTTTTAAATCGTCAATTTTTCCAGTGATTTGTACAACCCCTGAGAAGCCAACCAGGGAAGAAAAAGATCGAAATTGCGATAATTATTCATTTTATTTATAGAAACGTTGACTGCGGCTATTTCGTTGTAGAATTGCCGAGCCGACCTGAAAAAAAAAATGCATTTGGAGTTCAATGTAAAATACTTTCGGTCAATAGTTTTTCAATAAACAATCTCCGTTGATTTTTAAAAAAATCAAGAAAATTTGTCAAAAAAAGTGCTGTTAAAACGATCATAACTCGTTATGGGGTTTATGGGC
>NW_021680556.1:388881-397568 GCF_001412515.2 Diachasma alloeum
AAAAATAACAAATAATAATTAATTGTAGCCACATGTTTCAAATGATTAATATTGATGAAACCCATTAGTACGTATAATTAATGATACAATTATTAAAAAGAAAAATATTCGTGTTCGTATTTTTGTTTTAATGGGAAAGTAGCAATGTATAGTATATTGGCGCCCCAAAGGGCCCAAACGGCTGAAACTGGTATCGACGCCCCTGAAAAAGGTAGCCGGGCGCACATGTGTTTTTAATTTTGAGGGACTGGCGGTGAGCGGGCCCATAAACCCCATAACGAGTTATGATCGTTTTAACAGCACTTTTTTTGACAAATTTTCTTGATTTTTTTAAAAATCAACGGAGATTGTTTATTGAAAAACTATTGACCGAATGTGTTTTACATTGAACTCAAAATGCATTGTTTTTTTTCAGGTCGGCTCAGCAATTCTACAACGAAAGAGCCGCAGTCGACATTTCTATGAATAAAATGAATAATTACCGCAATTTCGATCTTTTTCTTCCCTGGTTGGCTTCTCAGGGGTTATACGAATCTCTGAAAAAATTGACGATTTTTTTAAAAAAATTTTCGTACGTTTGCTAGCGGTTCAAAGTTTGCCGACTTTTACGAACCCTGAAAATCGGGGGGTTTTTCGGCTTCTCACAGCGATTATAAATAAACTAATCAAATTGAAAACTTGAAACTCCGTATTGGGCAAGCGAAATACTTCTATTACACAGTGTATTTGGTTTCATATTTTTACGATTTTTTTTCACTGACTTATAGACGTTGATTTCGAGTGGTCTCTACTTTTGACACCGACAGTAGGGCCCATGAACTAACTCTTCGCCCGGCAGCCCTCACGTGTATTTGAGATAATTGTTGTCTTATTATTTTGTAGATCACGTTAATTATTACATTACTATTGTGTGTGGGAAAGAGTAGATCTCCGAGGATTTAATAATAAATAGTGAATTGTCGACTTTAAATTGTGAGTAAGTAATTATTTGTAATATTCCTGCCTAAGCTTCTTTCTCTCTGCCGTTATAACTCCTTTGGGTCTTCCAACTTTCCACTCCCTGAAATCAGTCGGGAAATCGTTGTTAGTTGACGATAAACTAACTGGCGCCCAGTGATTTATTAAATTGTCAATAATGATTCTGAGTCATGGAATTTTGAGCTCTGACAGCCCGTGACCCAGGCCGCGTTAAGTGAAGGCCTTCAGCCATTTATTTATCGCCATTTAATAATTGTTTGTTGATTTAGTCGAATATTCATTTAAAACAAAAAGGCCTGTCTCAATTTCCTATCAGGCAATGATGTGGTAACCTTAACAGGAGCGGATCTTTTTTACGGCACAGCGGACCAGCAGGGTCTGACCAATCAAATACTAAAATTTCTACTGGAGCAGTTGAGTCCATAGATTTCTATAAGTTCCGTCTTATTCTTATGTACACTGGAAGTATTGTTGTTCTGTTGATAATACATCCAGAAAAGTGAATTACTTGAATAAAATGAGTTTAACGTGACAGTAGTGATCACGCGGGTAGTGTGCGGTTCCGGCGGTTCTTCTTCTGTTCGGTATGGTTATATCCTCTGACGGGCTGGGTAGGGTCATCCCAAAGTAAAATTTCAGGTTAGTATGACGGCTAAGACACTCAAAATTCCCTATGGCCCAATAGACAGATATGCCACAAGCGGGTATAACGTCAGTTCCGGAAGTTCGAATGTAATGATCAAGCCAGTAGCTGGTTGATAATTCAACGGGATGTAACAATAATATATATTATTGATTGGTAATGAAATGAAAGATCATGAAGACTACTTTTCAATAAACTAATTCTGAATGATGACTACTATTCCTGACTGCCCAAAATCATATAGAATTTTTTGATCGATAATGAGAGAACTAGAGCTTAATCATGGAGATTAATCGATTAATATGGGCTATGATAGGAAAATTGGATGAAAAATTTTTGAAATGAAAGTGAAGAGAATAAAAATTATGTTTAATAGCTTAGTCATATCCAGATACAGCGGGAATATGGAAATGGAGCACAATTAGGTATCATGATGCGATTATCACGTGTTGTGAGTAAATATCCATATGTTTATTAAAGAGAGAAATGAATTTCTATATGTTCTATTAATATGATGATAAGGAGCAAGATATTCTATGCTCAGGACTCTCTGAAATACTAGAATGGTCGGTGGTAGGAAGGTCCATTGACAAGAAATTGCACACCCCAAAAACGTTAAAATCCAAATGTGAAGTTGATAATAGCAGTTTTTTGTAAGGGGATCTGACTTAACGACGACGGTGTCTACTTTACCAATGGCCAAAACTTGTCTCTTTAACCAAGGAGCCTTTATTATCGACATTTGTTTTCTCCAAGCCCGTGAGATGGCGGTGAGATGAAAATATTTACGGGGTGAGAAGAAAATTCGAAATAATCAGTACAAAAAGTCAATTAATTATTGGCAATGGAGAAAGGATAAATCTCACGGGTATTTTTTTATGAAAAAGGAGAAAATTAGTAATAATACTGGTTAGTAATGATTGAATTATCGTTAATGGTGAGTATCATCTTTACCTTATTGAATGGAAAAAAACGTTTTTTAATTAGACGAACAAAATAAATTACGATGAGAATAGTTAATTAATTGAAACAAGGAATTAATTAAGGAGTAATTATAAGTTGTGGTTCAAAAAATCATCCCACTCTTTTTTAGCAGATTTCAAAAGACTCAAGGGCTGGCATCAATACTGATTTCTGAAATATGTGGATGTTGGGCTCTACATTTGAATACTTGATTTATGGAAACGAAGATTGCAATACGTATTTTCTTTTCATTACCATCCAACGTTGAGAGACAGACAATTTGGAATGTTGGTATGAAAGGTATAGCCACCGAAATTACAGAGATTTTGAAATTTTACAGATTTCTAAAGTTTTTGAGGAGATGCATGTGAAGACTGATCTCTAAAAAATGAGCTATATGATGTTTGGTGTAGATAAAATCAATTATCTTTCATTTAAACCAGCATCTGGTCAATCTCATCAATTATTGAATCTTCATTAATGGACTCGTGAACGTGATGAGTCACGTGCAGGTACAAACCTTCCAAAATATCTGAAACTGAGAAGATTGAAAACTAAAAGGAATGGGAAAGGGATAAGTTATCCACGATGAATAAAATCGGTCATTACAAAATCAAATGTTGAAGTTGTTCAAACAACCCAAAAATAGAAAAAAAAACCTCCAAGTGGATTGAACGCCTTAGAATGGAACAAGAAGGAATAATTGGTACAAAAAATTGGACTATTGACACAAAAAAATTCGATTGGAAAAGACACAAGCAAAAATCTTCGTTTTCGTGATTTTGTGATCTCCTCGGATCATTCGCTGATTGAATCCAATGATTGATCTTAGTTTAATGAAAACAAATAAGATGCTATCAACGATATTGAAAATAAAGGATTGGGGTTTAGTGAAGAATATTTTGAGGATAATAGTTAAGAAACAAGATCAGGCTGGAAGTATCCATTTGAATCAATTAAAATATATAAATAATTTTATTTGAAATTCAATATAAAGAACTCAAACCCAATAGGTACTCCTTTGGAAAGTGGCATCACATTAACAAAAGAAATGTTACCAAAGGATAAAGAGAAATGTAAGTCAGCGAAAAATGTACAATCTCAACAAGTCATTTGATCAGTTGTGTATGCATCCAATACGATGGAACCTGATATATCATTTGCTGCAAATTTATTGAGTCGTTTATTCTGTGATTATAGGCTTATGGACTAGAAAGCTACTAAAAGAGTTTTCCGTTATAGAAATATTGTGCGTTTTACCACAAATAGACAGCCGTTGATGTCTCTCCTCGATGCAGATTGAGCAGGAGATTTGAATGAACGTAGATCGAATATTCTTGATTTTCACTGTTCTTCACTTTTTCTCTGACATGAAAAAAAATTAAACATGAAAACCGAACGAATTCGCTACGTAATTTCATCGAATTTATATTACACTTTATATTATTTTTTGTCCAACTCAATTAAAATACCCACGCTCAATATGAGACGTCAATCTTTCAATCACCATCATGTGCGCCTATAAAGTTTGACGGGCACTACGGTTTTCCCCACAATTATGAGCTTGGATTTTTTAAAATTTCTTCTTCAGATGTTCGGCTTGATGGAGCGATGTCATTTTGACCAAAAAAAAGTATTCCATCCACCACTTTGAATCTAAATAACACAAATGACGAGTCGTGAGGCACTTGGCATGTACAATTGATTAACCAGTGAATAAGGTTTTATCACAGCAGAAACCTTTAAATTGTTATACAAACCTGACACTCCCATTCAGTCCGCTATACTTGAGAAATAACACATTGAATAGTCAAAGAAGACTCCAAAATAATTTTTTACATTTTGAGTTAATGTTCAAGATGCAATATTTACACTTCCCCTTAGGTCAGTGGTACAGGCACACCTTCCCCTACATTTTCAACCATTGTCAGTGACCTCAAAGATACTGGTTACCCATAATGAAATTCGTCATGTCCCTCCTGTCGCTTAGAGGTGATCAATCATAGAAACATAAGGGGTAAAATAATTCTGAAATTGTTGACTCTCAGTTATATCTCTCTATCTTAAGGGGGGGCCGCACCACTTATTTCAAGTACCAGAAGGATTCGATCGAAAAATCTGGCATTTTTTTTAGTTTCTTCTTTATGTCAGAAAAAAGTGGAGACAAAAAAAGTTATTAAATTTTCATTTTTTAATAACAATTACTTTTTATTTAATAGAAGAAATTGAGTAATTCTAAATTTCATACGTAGGATTCTGCGGAACCCTAGCGGCCTGACTTCAGAGTTGAACTCTTGAATATTTCCATGATTTCAGAGAAAGTTCAGAGTTCGGTCAGAGTTGGGGTTATGTCAGATTCTATGTCGGATTCTAGGGGTATCTCTGAACTCTTAATAGCCTTCAGAGTTAAGAGTCCAGTATTTTTATTGTTGATCATTATTTATTTTGTTATGGGGACGGCAGGGGGGGGTTTACATGTGTTCGTTTCTGGGGGGGGGGGTTACATGTTCTCTCTGAACTCTTACCTGCCGTCAGAGTTAAGAGTTCAGTTTTTTTATGTTTAATCATTATTTTTTGATTTCTGGGGTGGGGCGGGGGGGTTTGCGTGTGTTCTATGAACTCTTACCTGCCGATAAGAGTTCGGTTTTTTATTGTTGATTATTATTCATTCATTTCGGGGGAGGGGGGGGGTCAAATGTGTTCTCTGACTCTTACCTGTCGTCAGAGTTGAGTTCAGTATTTTTATTGTTGATCATTATTTATTTATTTCTGGGGAGGGGAGGGGAGGTTTACATGTGTTCTCTGAACTCTTACCTGCCGTCAGAGTTAAGAGTTCATGTTTTTTATTGTTGTTTATTATTTACTTATTTCTGGGGAGGGGGGTTTACATGTGTTCTCTGAACTCTTACGTGCCGTCAGAGTTAAGAGTTCAGTTTTTTCTTTGTTGATCATTATTTATTAATTTCTGGGGAGGGGCGGAGGGGGGGTGGTTTACATGTGTTCTCTGAACTCTTACCGGCCGCCAGACTTAAGAGTTCATGTTTTTTATTGTTGATTATTATTTATTTATTTCTGGGGAGGAGCGGGGGGTTTACATGTATTCTCTGATTTCCTACCTGCCGTCAGAGTTAAGAATCCAGTATTTTTATTGTTGATCATTATTTATTTATTTCTGGGGAGGGGCGGGGAGGTTTACTGTGTTCTCTGAACTCTTACCTGCCGTCAGAGTTAAGAAATCAGTATTGGCGTGTTTGGGGCGGATGGGGCGGGTTTTTGGATACAGATAAGAACTGTCAAGGGGTGACCGTACGAGGCTCTCTTGTTCCATTTGACATTCTCGAGGGTTCAGAGTTGAGTTTGGGGATATATGGGGCATTCTCTTTACTTCGACCTTCTTAGAAATGGACATTTTTTAAAAATGTTCGTCTATTGTTTTGATTGAAAATGAACAGTTCGACAGTATGAACCATAGAAATTCCTTACAATACCAATACCAATGCCGGCAATAGCAAAGATTGGACTACATCGCACAGTTCTCTACGGACATCCGGTACGTCGCGGGCCCAGACAACGTCGTGGCAGATGCTCTGTCAGGAGTCGAAGCCGTCTCAACCGCTGTCACAATGTAACAGCTCATAGATGCCCAACGCGACGACCAAGGGCTTCAACGGCTACTCCAGCGACCGGACGTGAATCTACGACTGGACCGACTACAACTTCCAGGAATGGACGAACCACTGTACTGTGATGTGTCATCAGGTACAGTGCGCCCATATGTGCCTGGCCAGCTGAGACAACAAGTATTCAACTCGCTGCCCTCAATGGCGCTTCCTGGATGCAGAGGTTCATGGAAACTCGTCACGCAACGCTACGTCTGGCCCAGCATGAATAATGACTGCTCTGAGTGGACCAAACACTGCCTGGAATGCCAGAAAAATAAAGGTTACACTAATAGCTGAAATCGAGACACCATCGCGACCTTTCGAACACATACACGTCGATCTTATCTCTCTTCCTGCCTCACAAGGACACAGCTAGTGTTTGACCATCGTCGATCGATTCACGCGGTATCCAGAGGCAGTTCCATTGATTGATGCAAAATTGCCTACAGTAGTTAACGCGATTCTCTACCACCGGATCGCCCGCTTCGGAATACCTCTGAGAATTTCGTCTGATCAAGGTGGTCAATTCTTCTCAGACACGTTCAAGGAGCTCACGCGAATCCTAGGCACCAAGAGGATNCTGAGAATTTCGTCTGATCAAGGTGGTCAATTCTTCTCAGACACGTTCAAGGAGCTGACGCGAATCCTAGGCATCAAGAGGATCATAACAACGCCTTTTCACCCTCAATCAAATGGTTTGGTTGAGAGGCTACATCGCCAACTAAAAGCAGCACTGCGATGTCACGGCGAAGCTTGGTTCGACGCGCTTCCCCTGGTACTTTTAGGGTTGAGATCCGCGTGGAAGGACGACCTTCAAATGACCCCTGCTGGGCTAACGTATGGGGAACCTATCCGTCTACCCCGAGAGTTCCTCGTGCTAGAAAACCAATAAACGGCAGCACCGGAATTGGTGAGAAATCTACGCAAATATTTTCGTACAATCGCGCCTTTTCCGGCTGCACACCATGGTATACGTTCAACGTTCATCTTCAAGTACTTATCAACGTGTACGCATGTTTTCGTTCGCGACGACCACGTGCGAATGGCATACCGACCACCATACCGGCCCATTTCGCGTCATCAGTCGCCACGACAAATATTTCGTCATCTGGTTCAAGTCCGGAGGTTTGGGAAACTACAAGAACACACCGATCTCCATCGACCGACTGAAACCAGCGTACATACTGCCGGAGGACATGAATCAGCTTCCAGGACAGACTCCGCACCAAGACGTACCCGACGAGCCTCAACAACAGGACAGCCGCAGCCGAGCACGAGCACGGCACCCGCTGCTGGAAGACGGAGGAGGCGTAACATTCGCCAACAGACTGACAATTCACGTCTACCACGTCTAAGTCTCCTCATTCAAATTTTTTTTGTTCTTCACCTGCTTGCCAAACCTGACAAATTTTCCTGTTCCTAGAATAATTATTTTCTGTTGCAGATTCAAAAAAACTACGTTTTTTACTTCAAGCAGGGGAGTCATGTAGCGCCTCGCTACATCCTAAAACGCGAACACTGGCTAACGACGAGTACAGGCATTTGCCGTCTCACTCGCACCTTCAGTGCCACGCGTATTCTTTCCTGATTCGTCAAATCGTAAGGATATTCGGCAGTCTCGCTGACACCTTTCTGTGCGAATATAATTCAGTCTAACAGTACAGCTTGTATCGCACATTTGATCGGATCATATTATTTTCTTTTCACGTTTGTATTAATTTGACGCGGATAATAAATTTGTGATTATAAGTTAAATTGCATTTGTTAGTGGATTGTTACCTTCCCGACAACTCCTCAATCCCTACATCCCCCCCCCCTGTAGGGATTGAGGTGTTGTCGGGAAGTTTAATCAATTCACTACTAAACAATTAGTTGTCTTAATTGTCGTTTATTCAATCGCGTCTAGAAATATATACAAAAGTGAAAAGCAAGTCAGGTGGTCGACTTGCTGAGTAATAGGCGGTTAGCGCCAGACTGAAGATAATATTCACAAAAGGCGAGAATTCGGAAATGCGTTACAATAGGTGCGAGTGAGAAGTATACATTAGACAGTTGAGTGACTGAGGGCGATAATATCACTGATGTCCAGTCGTCTCAACTGCACGCGTTGTTGTGTCCGTGTATTGACACGTGAGCGTGGATATAGCGAGGCGCTACATGACTCCCCTTCTTAGTGAAAAACGCAGTTTTTCGAAACTGAAACATTAAACAAAAAATTAATACGTTGATCACGGTTGAGCTTGTGCTCAAAAAAATTCTATGATGGAGGTGACTGCGTCACCCTAGCTTCTGCTAGGTGTGGGCTGCTCTCCGGGTTGCTAATATGTTGAGACGGTCGTGAGCTTGGAGTGGTGTGTTTGTTTACCCTCACCGTGTGTTGCGATGGTGTGTGTGATGCCTCTCGATGATGTGTCAGAGAGGTGATGCCCTGGTGAAGACGT
>NW_021680556.1:397689-397920 GCF_001412515.2 Diachasma alloeum
CTCTGTGAGTCGGCCCGATGTTCTCGACGCTGCCATCGGAGAAGTTCGACATGAGATTACTTTCTTCTCTCCCTCATGCCGCGAAGTCGTCGCGGATCGTAGGCGAGGGTCCAGATCCCCTGATGCCCGTGAAATCCTGTTGGCGTGTGTAGATGCGAAGGGACTACGGTTGAGGTGACCAGCCTCCTGCGCCCGTGCCGCGGATGTGGTGTCCATTTTCGCTACGTTGAT
>NW_021680556.1:397984-398176 GCF_001412515.2 Diachasma alloeum
GTGTGTATGTGATTCTCGACGATGCTCTAGCGGAGATGAGCTCGTTGAGTCGGCCCGATGTTCTCAACGCTGCCATCGGAGAAGAGTGGCACAAGGTTACTTTCTTCTCTCCCTCATGCCAGTTTGTCACTGTCCTCCAGCTTCTCGTTGCTACCGTTGTCTTTGTCTTTGTGTTAGCGCGGTTGTTGTCAT